>NW_013666051.1:162602-173055 GCF_000517525.1 Limulus polyphemus
CCTTCGTTACCGTAACTTAACGGTTAGTACCTAACCTAACTTAACGATTACTACTAAACAAAAATAAATAAGTAAGTAAGTAGTAATAAAAGTAAGTACGTATATATATATATATATATATATATATTGTGAATCATGGAGTCTGTCCTATTATTTGTCTGTCTCCTGTTTACACTGGCCATTTCCCACACTGCATTTGAAAAGCTGCACATGCAGGCAAAGCCCAACATTCAGTTTTGAAATGATGGGAGAACAGTCATGAACAATGTTGATGCCAATTTTTATTTTGCAAGCAGGATATTCTACACTATAATTCACATTTCAAAGTGTGAAGTAACTTAAAGAATGAAAATGGAGATGTACAGCATGTTATTGTTGAGTGGCTTTTAGCATGACTGAAATGCTCAACAATTTATTTTTTGCAGTGGGTTGTATAAGTAGCTCAGAGCTTTGGCTCTAAGTGAAACCAAGAGTGTAACACAATTAACCTTTTTAAAGTCCATAGAATAATTTAAACTGATAGATTAACTTAAACTTTTCCCATCACTGGGGATGGATACTTTTGGTTGCTCTATAAAATTCTAAACAAGTGGGCAAAAAACACATACCATTAAGGTGGCTAGTGAAATACTTAAAGTCTACATCTATGCTAATCCTTTACAGTTTTCTCTGCCATTACAATTTGAAGAGTTTTCTTTTGCATTTCTGAGGTGTTTGGATACCTTCAAACAACATTTTGTGACTGGTCAGTTATGTGTCAATCAGCCAGTTAAAAAAAGCCTCAAATATAAATTTTCATTTAACATGAACATCAAAGCAGACAATGCAAGTACTAGCCACAGCTCTCCACCCAACCATCCAACATTTTCTCACCAGACTTGAACAAACTGTGTAGATGGTCAATTTTACAATACAAGTGACAGAAATCACCAAATGGTGGCCAGTTATCATACTTATGACATCAGTATGTTCTACTTATACACTAATAAACATTTTAAAGTAGAGAATTTCTTCTGTTTTTCTGTATATATATAAAAGACCCTCAATACATATTAGAATGTGTAAACAACACAATGTGTCCTGTATATTTACTAAGTTTCTTTATTGCATATGTAGCTCATACACTATAATTTATGTATTAAACAATGAAAACCAGATTGTTTGGTCACATCTTTACCTCAATTTTTGCTAATTCACAACAATTCACAGCCAACTTGATAATTTTTATTAGGCCTAACTAAAAAATATGACAGTTTTGAACTTCTTATCTAAGAAAGCACATTGATCGATTGGAAAGGATTCCGAGAAGGACTATTAGGATTATTCTAGTAATGGAAGGGATACCATACAATGATAATTTACTATATCTTTATTTTACCTTGAGAAAAAAGGGTAAGAGGTGTTACAAGATCACCTGGGGAACTTGTACAATAAATGCCTCTAATTACATTGTACTTCATTCTAATGATAACATGATGAGTGGACACAAGATTTGGAAAAAAACAGACTAAGCTCAGTTAAGACAGTTTTATTTTTCCAAACGGGTGGTTGACTTATTGAATGACTTGCTGTCAGAACTAGTAGAAGTTAACAATTTACAGGAGTTTATGAGAGGAAATATTTTCCTGAAAATGGTGGGTTTACATTTTTAACCCTTTCACTATGGGCTCTGTCTTGGAGACCGACCTTATAACCATTTTGTACTTGTTACAGTTTTCATACTATAACTTTTAATACAGTATGCATATCTTAACGAAATTTGGCAGATTATCATTAGACATAACAAGGCTTTCATACACAAAATATAAATTTTTGAATTAGGTTTTAAGAATTTTTAATTAAAGATTTGTTCTTTCATTTTTTATTTTCAAATGTTGACTATCCCACATGCAAAGTAATTTTGATTTTTATATTAAAAATATTTTTATGCATCAGAAAACTGACAAATTTTATTTGCAAAATCTCTAACCTTCTAATAAAATCCAGATAAATATCAAACGTTTTTTTCTTTGAAAAACTTTATATCTTATCTGTTATTTTTCCAATCTTTGGTTGAATTGACTGACCTCATAACCACCATAAAAATTAGGAAATAAGATTTAACTTATGCTTTTTTCATTCTAAAATGACTACAAATTGTAACATGAAACCACAAATGTTTATTCTAAATAGCTTAACTCTTGTAACATTATACATCTATATATATTTATCTATTTTATTTTATTGACTTTCTGCCATGTCCAACTAACATTACAGAAGCTGCAATCACAGTGCACATGCATCTCATGTTGCCACATCCAACAGCATAATACTGGCATTTACAAAGTGATCTGTCTTGGCTTTGTTCTAGTAGAACAATAGTTTGTAAAATACAGTCACATTTCGGTTATAATACATTACATATGTATATAAACTATTACTATTTAGAAATAAGTTCTTAAATTTCAGTTATTGTTCTTAAAACATACAACAGTAAATAAAGAAATATAGAAAACAATGATCTCTACTACTTATGACTGTAAAGAAGTTTGTACTCACTTACCATACCTTGCATGCTAAGCCTTAGTAAATTTTGCATGTGGAGGATGTAAAACAAAACAACTTTATTAGGTTTCATATATGCATTTTGAAATAACAAAAACTATAAATTACTCTTACCAGCATCACATAATTCCACAGTAATTTATCAGTCTTACTAACTAAACTGTATTTGGGTTTAAAATAAAAATGTTTTTTGAACACCATTTTCTTTTACTCCTTCCTTCCGAGATTGGAAACAAAAGACTAAACTTGGGAAATACACACCTTGAAAAGGCTGAGAAAACCACGTGGGGGAATTTCTAAGCTTTTGATTGGTTATAAATACATGATAGAGTGAAGCAAGTGTATGTAAGCAAGTATTTCCAAAAATGGAAAAAGTGGGTGGAGTCACTGTGTTTAACTCACTAAATATAGTCATATCTTAGTAAACAGAAAAGATAGGAGGTTTGTATATTATATTCTAGCCTGTCAATATTGGTAACTTGAGTTTCTAATTCATAAGAAACTACAGACTTTGTATTTGGACATCATAAACATTTAACTTGAACCATAGCTGCATTCAACATACTACAAAAAATCGATCTTTAGGAATTTTGTTTTTGTATTTACTTTTAAATTAAGAAATTAACTAATGTATAATACTAAAATCTGAATTATAATCTACAATTTGATATCAAACTTATTGACATACATTCATAAAATAGAAGTTCAATAACATTTTGAATGTAAGTCTATATAAACATAATGACATGCCCTCTGACCCCTGACCATAGGAAAACCCACAGCAATATGTTTAAAAAGTGGGTGAGCAAGGAGATTTTTAAAAGACAAATGGTCCCTTTGTTTTCCATTGGTTATGTTATAGCTTCTAGGAAAGGTGAAATTTAAATTGTACATTTAAATATATATATAATCAAACAACTTACTGGTCCTAGACAAATATCCCGATCTTGTCTGTCCTTCAGCTTAAACAGTTCTGCCCCAATATTCACCCATCGCTCTGAAGAAAAAGAAGGAGAATGTTATACACTAAGTTTACAAACCTTTCCTGTTATATCAGTAATAAATTACTTGTGTGAAAGTATTTCCAGTAACACTTTGCTTTTATCTTATCTTATAAAGGTTATCAGTTAATAAATTTACCTTTATTCAATTAAACATAAATACAGGTGTCATTAAGTTTGAAGAGCAATGTAGATTAATTATTACTTGATGTTCGTCATCAGTTAAACCTAAAACAACAATAGCTAATAAATTAAAATATAAGGTTTACTTTACATTTACATTTAGTGACAGAAATACATAGCTGACCCTTACAAGTTTATTTTCAGCCATAATGAGCAACAACAATAGGATTTCTGTACACACAATATAGTGAAATTGCTACCAACTCCAGCCCACAGTATCACCTTTGTCCAAAATTATCATAAGGCAGAAGCAAAGGGGGTACTTGAGGACTTCCATCGTAATCATACCATACCACCAGCTGTAATGACCAGCATCAAACCAATATTTGATTCTCCAAGCCAATTTGGCTTCAAAATTGCTTGGACTGCATTACCCCAAACCGTAACAAGTCACTGAATCACATGATCTGGAGAAGATGCCCCGAGTCTTCATTTGCCAGCAACAAATTAGTTTGTTGGGCTGCTGCTGTGTGCACCTTTAATGAAGGTGCTGCATCCAAAATAAAAGTCCTTGAAGTAATGAAGATGACTGCAGGACCATACACGAGAAAATGCCTGATAAAATTGACTTAGAAAAGGTGAAAGGAGCAGAAATGACTTCCTCCAAGAAAGGAAAGCTGGAACATATGTTTCACAGAAATGTCAAGAAAGGATTTAATGAAGTTGCTACCAAACAAAAAAGAATGGGATTGAGATATTTTAAATGTGGTAAAAGCACACATTTACTAAAAGCTTACTGACATTAAGTTCAGAAAAACTTTAAATGGCTATTTTCTCAAAATGCAGTTTTCACTGGGGTCACCAATTAATTAGCATAATAACTTCACCATTAAAGCCAATATCAGCAAGACATTTAGCACACTTGTTGATATTACATAGCTTGACTTTTTTAAATTTAAAAATCTTTACCAATTGTCTTGTTATGAGTCTAATTACCACTAATGAAGGCATTAATTAAAATGAATGAAGGATGTTCACAAAAAGCATGTGTACCAATTTTCACGTTTTTATCATTCCTAAGTAAAGGTATGGTGTTAAAACAATTTATGTTATGTATTTCTTTATTTCTGCCACATTAATTATACATATAACATATATGACTGAAAGTGTACTTTCAGAGATTGCAACATCATACTTTTGTTTTGTGCTTAACTTGTAGGTTATAAGAAGTGTAAATTTGCCCACTTTTAAGGGCAGTGCTACCTTAAATTAGAATCTAGTTACAGACACTTCTATTCAGCAATTATCACCTAACACTTGCAAAATCAAATACCTAACTATAGGCTACTTTTGCAAAAGGGTCATTGAGAGTAGAATCTTTAATTACAATAAAATGTGAGATAATAAGTAATCCTATTTAGTAAATAAAGTTAAAGACATAATCCATGAAAGTATGACATACTTAAAGATATTTGATCACTATTAACAACAATGAACATGTTATGAAGTTACTATGTATTTACATTATTTATTTAGTAAATGTCTCCACTCCCAGCAATAAAGCAGCTAAAACCTTTGTTATTTGAAAAACAAAATTATAATATAAACTTATGTGAAGAAATAAGATTTAATTTAAAATCATTAAAACTTTTGAGTAAAAAGATGTAAAAACAATTTAAAATTGATATAACTATACAATACAAAAATACAATGTGGCATTTTCAGATGAAGTGATTTTCTCTACAAATATCAGATAGTTAGAGTTGCTAATAACAGCAATTTGATCAGGAAATAAGAAAAGTAACCTATATTTGATAACTTGACTGTGTTATAAGTTACATGAGAAATAAAGAGATTGGACATGTTTGATGGACAGTGAAAACAATCTTTATTTAGACAAAAGAAAAACAGTGTGTGTGCTTGTGTAAACAAGTGGATGTTAACATTTTCCTACACTGAAATTGTATTTCCTATAGGTACTTACCCCCTATCACTCAAAGCTATCTTGATCCTTATTTGCTCTCTAAACATTGCTAAAAATATTTTTGCTAACAGCACAACAGTCTTTTATACCCCTTCATTTTTGCGCCATTTCAGAACATGTGCTGATCATGTGACTATCCTCGATTTTTGCACCATTTTAGAATGTGCTGATCATGTGACTACCCTCCATCAATCATACTGCTCCATCTATACTAGTGCAGCTAGCTCCCTCTGCTATTCTAGCACAATCCTCACATTTGGGTGTTGGCAGTTACAAACTTAAAATACTGGCATATCAGTGAGAAGGATGGGTGGGAAGTGGGTGAAAGGAGGTAAGTACCTATCAGAAACACATTTTCAGTGTAAGAAAGTGTTAACTTCCAAAACGGTACTACATCCACTCACCCAAAGCTAGAATCCCACATTGTAAAGGTAGAGGGGCCGATGAAGGTGCAACAGTATTCAACCAAGTGGAGAGCAACTGCATTGAAACAACAGGTATGCCATTGGGGTATAGCACTACTTCTGGAACAAGTATGCTCTCCACCAAGTAACAAATACAGTAATAAATATTTGGCAGAATGTAATAGGCAGGTATCATAGCCTCAAGAAAGAGATGTACAGTACTGTTCTGTGGAGAAATATTGTATAACTATGATGTGAAAAAGCACAGCATGGACAAAAACAGGCCCAAATAAATAAGTGCCAAGGATAGAATCTTGGCGCACACAGGAGCATGTCAAATGCTGTCCAACCAGGCAAAACATCCAGCGGAAACACCTTATCAAAGATATTGTGGGCAATAAGTGCGATCCTCCACATAATAAAAAAAAATCCAGGGGAAGCACCTTGAATAAGTAGTTTGATGAAAAATTGTCAGGTAATTCAGAATCAGCCCATTGTCAAAAGATAGTGCATGATAATGTGCGAACAAATGTATTGAATGATTTCCTCCAAAGGACGGCTGTTTTGAGCAGCTAAAGACAGTTAGATGATGAATTTGGTGTGAAGAAACATTATGCAGATGGCAACCTTCCATGGACACATCAGAATACAGCAGTCATATGAGTTGATGAACCCAACCAGTGAGCATAGTTGGTGATAGATCACAGGAAACAGAAAAATTCCATGAAACAAATAGACAGAAACGAGAACCACTAAAGGAGGCAGTACGAGCCATATAACATTGCAGGGAATAAACTGGACAAAGTAGTCAATCAGGATCCGAATGGGAATACAGGTGGGAAATGGAAGGTAAGGAAATATGAAAAAAGGCTAACTAACCTTCCAGGGCATCAAATGTCCTGGGAAGGAAAGCCCTATCCAAATAGCAGATAACTTACAAGAAATGGTAAAGGATGCAGAAAAATTTAATGGCATAACTATCCAAACGACAATGACCACATGCCAGGAGGGGGAGGAAATATGTCTTAAGGGAAAGATGGTACAAGAAACACATTGAAATGGGTTCAAAGGGAGAACCAGACAGGGCATGAAGGACAACATTGAGATCCCAATCTGACAGAACAAAGGGATGAGATGGATGGACCAGATAAAAGGAATGAAAAAGGAGGGAAACAACTGAGGAAGAGAAGGCTTTCTGGAAGTAGGAGAATGGAAGTTGTTCAACAGGGCAGCCCTATAATGAGCAACAGAGTCGGAAAACATGGAGATCTGGACTTGTTCCCCCATGCTTGGTGATACAGTTGATGACAGTGAAATTGTCAGAATGAACCATAAACAACCGCCCCTGCAGGAGCAGAAGGAAATGATACAGAGCTCAATGAACTGCCAAAGGTTACAGTAACCTCCTTGACTTACCACTGACCTGAAATCTCTTTGGAATCAAGGAAACTCCCACAACCCAACAAGGAAGCATCTGTGAACAGAAGAGACTCGGGACAAGTCAGAGGAATGGGAACCCCTACTGTGGTCAAGTCCCTATCGAGCCCCCAAGCAAGGTTGGCCCTGATCCCAGATGAAAGAATGATGGGATGGTCCAAGGGATCATGTGAGAAGTGCACTGGTTGAGAAGCATCCAATGAAGGAAATGCATGTGTGCCCAACCCAAAGGAATGAGAGCTTTCAAGGAAGCCCACATCCCCAAAAGAGAAAACTTCTTGCACAGAGAGAGAGAAGAAGGTAGGGCCTTTGTGATTGCCCCCTCCATATCCTAAAGCCAAAGTGGAGAAGGCTGGGCTCAACCAACATGGGAATTGAAGAAAACCCCCAAATGAATAAGATACTATGAGGGGGTACTAAAGGACTTCTCCAACTTGATGAGAAACCCCACCTTAGTAGCTTCTCGAAGAAGTAAGCAGGTGTGAGTGAATGTCTAGGCACAGAAAGATATGAGCAGAAGCCAGTCATCCATCTATTGGCAAGTCTGAAGACCCAGCAAGTGAATATGATGTGCAAAAGAGTGTACCACTTAACAACACAAGGAGCTGAAGAAAAAACTGAACAGCAGCTCCCAGAAATGGAAGACAGAACCCTGGTGGATGAACCGAAGAAAATGAAGTTACAATGGGGCAATTGGAATATTAAGATAGGCATCTGTCACATTTAACTTGGTCATTCAAAGTCCGGGAAAAACCCACTGAAATAGGACTCCATGGTGAAGCAAGGTGTTTCCAGATTAGGTATACAGCCAGGACAGATCTATGATGGGTCTCCAACCTCCAGTGTTTTTGGAGACAATAGATGTGAGTAAAATTCCGGTTCAGTGGGGACCACCCATTCGATAGCTCCTTTGTGTAGGAGGTCTCGAACAAACTCAGCAAGACAAGGGACGATCCTGAGAAGATTTGGGTAGTGGACAGAGGGAGAGTGGAACTGAAGGCAGAAACCTTCAGATATAACCCATAGAACCCACAGAACTGTCGTGAAGTGTAGCTAAAAAGACAAATAAGCTAAATATACTTAATGAAAGTACTCAATACTAACAAACTAACAAAACTTAAAAACATGTAAAGTCTACAAATTACATAAAAACAACAAACCTGCAAAACTATAAAATTTGACCCAACCTCTCATCTTTTGATAATGAATATTTTAATGAGGTAAACAATTTCATATCTGTGAACAAAGGCACTTTTCAACCTAGGTTCTCTCAAACTGTAATATCTGAACTAACCAATCAACACTATATTTCATCTTGTCCCATAACACTAGCCAAACTAAAAATCAACATTAAACAATTGAAAAACAATAGTGGACCAGGTGAAGACAGAACAAATAACTTAATAAACTGCAATAATCCGAGTCATACCAAAATCATCAACAGATTTTCAAGATCCATCAAACTACCAACCCATTATTTTTTGAATAACACTGGAAAAAATTATTGCCAAAAGACTACCCTATTATTTAGAATAAAACAACATCCTGTCTAACATACAGAATGCATCAAGACGCAATAGACAAACAGCTGACCATTTAGTAAAATTAACAGAATCAGTATTCCAAGCCTTTAACAGAAACCATGTAGCAGTAGGAGCATTTTTAGATGTAAGACGTGCCTTTGATTCTGTCTGGTACAATGCATTACTCTACAAATTATCAAAATTTGCCAACCAAAATAATCCAATGGACAGCCAGCTTCTTATCCGAAAGGACAGTGAAAGTTAAAATAAACAATGAGATATCTAATTATTTCAAACTAAAGCAGGAATACCTCAACTTTCAGTTATATCTCACTTTTATATATTTTGTTTGTGAATGACGTACTGTTCCCTAAGTTACTTTTAACACATGCATCACAATATGCTAATTATG
Organism: Limulus polyphemus; assembly: GCF_000517525.1. NCBI lineage: Eukaryota > Metazoa > Arthropoda > Merostomata > Xiphosura > Limulidae > Limulus > Limulus polyphemus. The sequence continues at coordinate 172,031 of NW_013666051.1, forward strand.
TAGCTGTACGAAGCACATTTTGTAACCCACTAACTGCTTCTCGGAAAGTGAAAACTACTTGAAACACTATAACAGCATGGTGCAACAAGTGGAGAACAGTCTTATATCCCAAAAAAACACAGGCCATTATCTTTTACAGCTGGTTCAAATGTAAAAAGAAAAAAATAGCTCAGGTTAAATTAAAACTTTATGACACTAATATTTTCTTTACTAAATCTATTAAATTCCTAGGAATAACATTTAACTCCAAACTTAAATGGACTAACCATATCAATAATATATGTAAAAATATGAACCAAAGATTATGCTATCTAAAAAAGATTGGAGGCTTCCAAAAAGGATGCAACCCCGAAACCAAAGTATACATCTATAACATGTCCAACCCATCATATGACAAAATACAAACTCAATAAACTTTAGCATAAAGAATAGCTTATAGATTACCCATATACACACCATTAATCTACCTAAATTCTATCTATTCAATTCTATCTATTAAAGAAAGAATATTAAAATTAGTAAAAAACAATTATAAAAAAGCTGTAAAATGTAATCCATTAACTAATGAATTTCCAAAACTATCAATTACCTCAGAAACTTGGTGCACCCATATTTCTCCTTTGAACTTAATCAAAACTATGTAATATGTTAATATGTATAAATATAAATAATATATGTATAACCCATATATCCTTTAGTCCCCTAGCTCATGTACTATCCGGATACAATATTTGGCGTCCGGGTAGTGAAAGTGGGTTTTTCTCAGGGTACTCCCATTTTCCTCTCACAACAAAATTCAGGGTATTAGAATTTTCTGATCCACACCCAAAATAGTTTTTTAAAAGTGAAGTTGTTGTAACCTCCCAAACCAACCAAGAAAAATGACCAAATCACTACCTTGAACTGAGCCATCCTAGCCCTCCTGCTCAGAACTAAAATCATCCCATAAATATATATATTGTTGCGTCAGCGAGGTCACGTGACTAGTGTCACGCCCCCTGCTTTCTGGAAATATCTTGTACCTT
>NW_013666051.1:173932-174797 GCF_000517525.1 Limulus polyphemus
GAGATTACAACAACATTTGAGAGGCTGATGGAACGAGTATTGGAAGGCCTACAATGGAGGATAGCCCTAGTGTACCTGGGCAATGTCATCGTATCTGCAACAACTTTTGATGAGGAAATGTCCTGGCTGGAGGAAGTATTCAAGCGTTTGAAAGCAGCAAACCTCAAACTCCATCCCAAGAAATGTCATTTGTTCAAGAAAGAGGTGCTTTACTTAGGCCACATTGTTAGTGAGAATGGTGTACAATCTGATCCTGATAAGGTGAAAGCAGTGCATGACTGGCCAACACCAGACAATGTGGGAGAGCTAAGAAGTTTCTTGGGACTCTCTACTTACTATCGCAAGTTTGTGAAGGACTTTGCATCTATAGCTGCTCCACTACATGATTTGACTAAAAAAGGCCAAAAGTTTGAATGGAAAGTTTCTTGCCAGCATTCTTTCAAGACATTGAAGGAAAAATTGGCCTCTGCTCCACTTTTAAAGCTTCCAGATCCCTCACTGCCATACATACTGGATTGTGATGCTAGTAATGTTGGAATTGGAGGAGTGTTGTCTCGGAAAGTGGGCGAAATCAAACATGTGGTGGCTTTCTTCAGTAGGGGGTTGAGTAGACCAGAGAGGAACTACTGTGTAACACGGAGGGAACTCCTTGCTATAGTAAAGAGTCTGACATATTTCCATCCTTACCTCTATGGTGCAAGGTTTACCATCAGGACAGACCCTGCTGCGTTACGCTGGTTAAGATCATTAAAAAACCCAGAGGTACAATTAGCACGTTGGATCGGAAAAATAGACCAGTATAATTATTATATTGAATATAGAGAAGGAAAATCCCATGGTAATGCTGATGGACTGAGCCGAAGAC
>NW_013666051.1:175649-189118 GCF_000517525.1 Limulus polyphemus
AAGGACTTGTGTCGCTAAAGTTTCGTCGGAACGAAGTTGCGGAAAATCAGTTAACAAACGGAGACGTAACAATATGTTTTTTAATATTATTATCATTATTATTAAGCAAATGCTTTTCCACTTTATGTCACCCAGGTTCTATCTAAAGCATGAGCGGGATGAAGATAAAAACCTTTCTGAACACAACCGATTGCTTTTGGTCTTGGGTCAAAATTATTTTAATTTAACTTAAGGTTAAAAGTTCTAAATTGAAATACCTGCCAAGGTAAAGTCAAGTCCAAAAACCTCCCTTCTTCCACTGAACTGATCCCACATATCCAACCACCCAATCTGTTCATCCTTACATACTAACCTAAGTCTGGCATTTAGCTCTTGCGACCTACTTATAACTTCATCCTCACAGTTAATTCTGGGCAGTAGTCCTGACAAAATTAAGTTATGGCCTTTTTCTTTAAATGCCTTTATTAATTAACTCCTCTGACCTACCTTTCACTGCATCATTAGCACCTATGTGCACAACAAAAACTGTATCTCTGCCTGCCCCCTTTATTATATTTTTTGCTCTGTCAGTTGTATCCTCCACCTGTTCCCTTGGGTAGTATACTCTAATTCTTTTTTCCCTATTTACCTCACAGACTATCCTATCCGCATTCCTTATCAAGGAATCTCCTATAACTATAACCTCCTTAAGTTTATCATCTATATCCTTATCTGTCCCTTTATTTCCTTCCCTCCAATAGTTCCTTGTCTGCAGAAGCCAAGAGCTGAAATCTGTTGCTCAATAGAATAGGATCATTATAACTAAATTCACTACTTTTAGCCCTAATAGTACTCTTTCTAACTTCCTAAACGTCATTGTTAGTTGAATTATCCCTTGCATGTAGAAGTTTAAACTCCTCGTTAAAACCTGCTGCCATTCACACAGTCTACACTTTTCTTTATTTATTGCCCCTACTTTAATTATGATAGCCTTCATCTTTTCCACAAATCTACAAACTTTAGGTAAAATTGCACATCTTCATTGAAAGTACATGCCAATACTGAGTGAATTTTGTGAATGTATGCATTTTAAGTATGTCCATTTTACTTACCTTTGTATACTGAGTTTTCTATGATTTAAGTTATTAGGTGCTTAGGTTATTTCTACTGTAAAATTATTTAGGGACTAAATCATGACATATCCTATGCAAACACACATGCATTATCTTACATTTATTACAATTAAAACCCATCTGCCATTTATTTGCCCAACTCACTCAATGATATAAATCCTTTTGTAAAGCAGCAGCATCCTCTTTAGAGCTAGCAACACCCAAGACTTTAGTATCATCTATAATAAATTACTTAAATTTGACCATTCCTTCATCTATGTCATTGATGTAAATGAAAAAGAGCAAAGATCATAAGACTGAGCCCTGAGGTACCCCATTTGTGACATTAATCCAGTCTGACTGAACTCCATTGTAACAACCCTCTGCTTTCTTCCATCCAGCCACTCTTCTATCCAATTAGCTAACTTATCCCCCACACCTAGAAATACTTTTTTACAAGCCTTTTATGTGACACCTTGTCAAAGGCTTTCTGAAAATCCAGATACACCAAATCTACACCCTTACCCTCATCTACTTAAGCAGTAATCTTTTCAAAGAGTATCAAAAAATTTGTAAGGCAAAAGATTCCCTTAGTGAAACTATGTTGACTATCCAATAAAATTCTAAACTTTGCTAAATAACTTTGCAAAGCATCTTTTACCAGACTTTCCAAAACTTTTACTGGGACAATTTTTGTTACCTCCCGTGAAAAGAGGAGTGACATTAGCTAACTTCCAATCCTTTGGCACCTGCTCGATATTCAAGGACTTACAAAAATTGGTAGCAAGTGGCTCACATATCCAATCCTTAACCTCCTTCAAAACTCTTGGGGAAATATTATCTGGTCCAGGAGCCTTATCATTCTTTAAACTTCCCACTTTAATGTAAGCTCCGAATTAATGCAGTCATATTGTTCTACCCTGCTTCCATCTATCAACTGTTCAAGACGAGGAATACTGCCTAAAATTTCACTAGTGAAAACTGAAGAAGAAATTGAATTAAATAACTCAGCCATTTCACAATCATCATCCTTTATCATCCCTCAAGGGTCCTACCCCCATCTTAACATTTTGTTTACCCTTAATATATTTAAACAAATCCTTACTCTTAATTTTTACATTTTCAGCCAACCTTTTTCCTATTTGACCAACTTTCTTGATTTTTAAGTCTCCTGTCATACCAGTAAATTTATGACACTTTTCTTTAATTTTATCTCTTATACTCTTTGTGAGCCAACCTGGTTTTTTACTTGCAGCTACCATTTTCTTTCTGTAAGGAATATGTTTACCATGAATATTTAAAAATTTTCCACATCTGATCTGTCTCTCCAAGTAATTCACCTGCCCAATTCACAACAGATAATTCTTGTCACATCCCTTCAAAATTTGCTTTTTTGAAATATCATTATTCCCATGCCCACCAAGAGGGGAGGGGCAACTACCCTGGGGCTCGTGCATGCCCAAGGGCCCATAAAAAATGCCCCAACTTTAAACTCGCCCTTTTAAAAATTTGCATACTATTAAGCTACGAATCCATAGACCAGAAAAACTGATGCAAAATTAGTCAACAAGCCAAGCCAAGTTCAAAATGGAAAATAGCATAACTTTGGGCTGAATAAAGGAACATTTAAAAACTGCTGGTAATGCTAATGCAACTGATAGTAAAAACAAAGATTTTCTAGTTAAAGTCAAAGACAACAATTTCACTCTAAAGAGAGATTTGTGCACTGCAAGCGTTTTCCAGCGCACCATCCAAAATCCCAGCATAATTTCTGCCAACTGCCATATATTCTAAATTTAGAACACGGCGACCTCCTTCCTGCTAAATCTCAAAAAACGTGCAGTTCTGCATTTGGGACACCATGCGCCAGGGCCCAAGTGCCACATACTTCCATGTTGTTAAGTGTTCAATGCGAATAAATGTAAGTAATTGTTTAATCATTGATTGTTCTTAATTATATATATATATATTAGGTTATTTCTTTAATAGCAATGTAGCTTTCTTTTAATGTTGCAAATGGCCTAAAGACTTAAAAGCCAAGATTTTAATTTTTCAGATCAGCCTACTGGCTTACGCTTAGACAATTAGGCCTAGTATAACATCCATTATAGGCTAAGCATCAAGGTTAAACTTTATATCAGAAGAATGATTTGTTTTTTGTTAAATAATGTAGTATCTTATTGTTATCACTTATCAATATCTTATTCTCAGTGTTTTATCAATTGTATCAATATTAAAGTTTTAACTTAAATTAAGCACAACTAAAACAACAAAACTTTGTACTTAACTTAACTTAGCCTAACCTAAATGAATTTTGTAAATTACTCGATTTGATCTCCTGTTGATTAGTGACTCTTCCAAATTGTTAATAATCAATGGATGTCGATCAAATTGAGGCAAAACAGAAATTTTTAAATTAAAATATTTATACAAAAATTTAATATCTAAAATAAAAATAGTAGAAAAATATATTTAGTTTCATAACATATAACAGGATTGATAAAGAATAAATGATTACAGTATAGCTATACTGTTTTGTAGATACTCTAAAAATATATCTTTTTCCAGATTTTTACAATAGAGTTACTACTGAATATTAGTTGAAGATTTCTCAGCATACTTCATCCTTTTCTTCACAAATATTCATAAAAAATAATTTCTGGTGACTTATAATTTTTTTAATGATGAAATATTAAATTACTATAAAAGTTTATATCTGAAAAAAATTAGGATTAGTACCCAACAACCCAAACCCAAAAATGCAAGTATTCATTTTTGGCATAACATTTTATTTTCTTTATATGTCCTTAGAATAGATACGTGTGTTTTAAGTTATAATAAATGCTTTAGCAGTGTAATAGCTAATGTTTTGTGCATTAAAAGCAAAAACACACAAGTACCTGTAATCTTTATACTAACAAAGCACTTTCACATGTAGTCAGAAATCATGAACAGAAGAAGTAAAAATTCAGAAATGTGGAGTTTTTTTGTCCCAAAAATTCAACCAAAAACCCACTGAAATATTAGGTGGGTTTTTGGTCTCAGATGTTAAAATTGTTTTCATTCCTTCCAGAATTTCGTCATGTCATCTTACTAGCACAAATCCGGCGTGAACGGGAGACTCAGCAAGAAAGGGAGAAGGAAGTGATCAGGGATTGTTGGACATTATTTGAGGTTGGCTTCCAGTATGATCAGCAGCAAACAGATCCAGTACATATGGCCTACCTCAGCAGGCTCAGTTAATACCAGCACTGCTGGAGATTATGATCATGACAGTAGGCTTGACATAGAAGATCAACATGAACTGCCAGCTAGGCCAGAAACACAGACAGAAGCATGTGCAGAGACCCCCAAGAACCAGAATTCAACAGAAAACAAGCCTAAAACATATGGGGTTGATATTCATTTCTCCCTAGTTACCCCACAGACTATCCCTATCCACATGCTCTGTCAATGAATCACCTATAGCTATAATCTCCTTAGGTTTATCATCCACATCCTTCTCTGACCCTTTTTTTCCTTTCCTTCCATAGTTTCTCATCTGCACAAGCCAAGGACTAAAATCTGTTACTCAAAAGAATAAGTTCATTGTAATTAAATTCACTACTTTTAGCTTTAATAGTACTCTTTCTAACTTCCTAAAAGTCATTGTTAGCTGAAGTATTCCTTGCATGTAGAAGTTTAAGCCTTTTGTCAACGCTGTTTCTGTTAAGCCTAATGTTTAAGAACCAATTATATTAGTTGTTTTTTTTTATCACTACTTTGTGTTCACACATTTGTCTGCTCAACAGGTTATTTAAATTTGCTGATGACTTTAAAGTTTCAGGTGTTACTAGCTGTGAAGAGGATGCTACTGCCCCTCAAAAATGGAAGATCGCTTGTAATTATAATACATACAAGATAATGCATGTGGGATATCATAATTTCAATTATAAGTACAATTTTGATGGAAATAACCCTAACCGTATTATGGAAGAAAAAATCTTGGTGTTCTAATTGATCAGTTTCTTCAGTTATCCAAGCAATGTGCTGTTGCTAATAGCAAGGAAAATAGGATTTTAGGTTTTATCTACAGGAATAATGAATACAATTCTACAGAGGTTATAATGTTATTATATACATCATTGGTTATGCCAAATTTGAAGTATTGTGTTGTTTTGGGCTCCTTACCTCAGAAAAGACAATAAATTGTTCAAAAGAGTTCAGAGGAGGGCTACTAGAATGGTACCTTGGTTATCATATGAAGACAAGTTATGTATGACCTCTGAACATGTTTTCTCTTGAAAAAAAGAAAAGTTAAAGAGGGTCTGATTGAGGTGTTTAAGATTGTGAATGGAATTCATAGTAATGATGCATCATTTTTTTCACATTTAGTGGTGAGAATGGTAACACTAGAGGATACAAATATAAGTTTTGGTAAGGAAGAATTCACCTTCAGCTAAAACAGCTTTACTTTTCTAACAGGGCCATTGGCCTCTAAAATGGGTTGCCTTCAGAGGTGGTGAATGTAGTTAATTTAAGAGAAATCTTGATAAACATTTGAATAAGATCTGGCCTTGAGTTTGATGAGTTTTTTAAATAGTTTATTTTATATCAATGGATAGGACAGCCTAGATGGACCAAAGGGTCCCTTCTTGTCCTTTAATGTTATGTTACATCAAATCTTCTAGGTTGGCCGAACCTCATGAGATATTATAGGGTGTAGAGCTAAAAGCATTGTTAACAGCAAGGAAACCCAAATGATGAAACAATGCATTATAATTTTTCATAAGAACAAAAAAAAAAATGTGTGTAATTTATAATCGTCACAGGATTGATTTTTTAAACTTAGATCTACATGTGTAGCTTTCTCTGATCAGAATATGATATTAATTAGTTATTAAGTTATTTTCAGTGTTAAGATGCATAGCTTAAAAACTCACCTGAAGTTTTCCATAAGTCTCCAGTAGTTAAACATGGCATGAATATTTTCTGACCTCCAATTTTTTTCATTTCTTTATCCACAATATCTATGAGTTTATTCATTGCTTTGCTTGCTAGGGGTAGAAGATGAAATGTACCTGGGCCTGCTGGAATAACTATACCTTGTGTTTGCAATATCTGAGAATAAATTCATAAACGTTAAATGCATGGACACATAATAAATTTTCTACTGCTTTATATCAAAGATAAAACCCATGATCTATATTATTAAAAAAAAGTATTTCCTCATATTACTCTCTATTAAAATAAACCTGAAATTTGTCTTTCAATTGAAGTTTATAATTTTTAATTGTATTCACTCATCTTACCCGCTGGCTCTTACAGTTTCCTTCAATCTGGGCTTTAGTATCTAACAGATTTGTATTAGCAGGCAAAAAAAGCTGACTCAGTCTTGTAGGTAATAGTTTCTCCCTTGAGCCTGATGCGATTTTGTAAATTTCTTGTACAATCTTGGAAGTTTTCACCATTTTTTGTTACTTTCCTCCTAAAAAAATCAAACAAATATGGGCATTTTAAGGATATTAATATATAAATTAAGTATAAATATAAATTATAACACGTTAACCATTAATTAAACTTCACTGTACTGTGCTCTGTAGTCTAAAAGTAAAACTGAAAAGTTTGAATTGAAAACACGTGCGTCACTTGTGAACTTTGGAGAAACCGAGTACAAACCTTAATTCGCTCCTAAGCCTAATTCCTTACTCAACTAATTTGAAAAGAACTTAAGAAGCTATTACTAATAGTATTAGTGAGTATTATTACTCTATCAGTATCACTGAATATCCTAAGTCAAGTTAAAAGACACTATTGGATACCAAATGTTTCCAATAAAATTTTTATAACAAGACACAAGAATACAATTTTTACCTGGCTTATGACACTCTAAAATTAATCTCAAAACCCAAAACTAAAGTTTATGAACAAGTGTCCCTTTGTTGCCGTCATCTGGAAATATCATAAGTATTTAAGTCAAAGAATTGAAATTAAAATAGTATATATATAAATATTATTCAGGGTAAAATATAGAAAAAAAGTTTATTGTGAATGCATATGAAATAATTTCAAACTTATTTTCAAATATTTGGCGTGCTTTTGTTTTAAGAAGCTAAACCATAAATGGCAAGGTTTATTTACAGTAAGAAAAATATTTAGCTTACATATTAAACACTTAATGATTGTTTTTCCTAGATTTTTTCTTATTGCCCCCCAGTGGCACAGCGGCATGTCTGCAACGCTAGAAACCTGGTTTCGATACCCGAGGTGGGAAGAGCACAGACAGCCCATTGTGTAGCTTTGTGCTTAACTTCAAACAAAACCTTTATTATTTTCATCGCTTAGGTGTTGTCGCTATTGACTACATCATAAAATTGGATCCTTTCTTTCTGTCCTTTTATTATTGTTTTTTTTTAAAGTAATTTTGTAGTCCTTTGTTGTTATTTAATTCTTAATAGGCTTAGGCATATTACGTAACGATGTTGGTGAAAACATTGCACGAGGTTAGTCTAACAGCCATCGAGATACTTATGGTAAATATAGATGCTGTAACCGTTACTGAAAAAGAGGAGGGGAAATTGTACAAACTACAAGAATAAATTTAAGAGATCGTCATACAAGCCTTGACAGAACATAAAATGGACGAAGAAATTAATTGGTGGTCCAAATAATTATCATTCGTGAAATTATAGACATTGTCATTCTTGTTTATTTGTTCTTTTATTAGCACAAAAATACACAATGAGCTAACTACGCTCTTGTTACTACAAGGAATCTAGTCCTGGATTATCACTGACCCAATCGTCAATTTTCAGTTACAGAACAGTGAATATAAACATTTTGAGTTATAGCCTGCACACCTTGCAAGAGATCTAAAGTTGTTTTCCGTTTTGAAATATTTTGTATTTTTCTGTGCACATATATTATATTTTGCATACGAGGAGTAATATATTAGAATATGGCTCATTTTGTTAATTATTATTTCACTTATTAGAATACATATTTACTTTTTTATTGAAAATTGCGATAGAGGGCGATAATCAATTAATTTGTAAACATAGTCTTGTTGCCTTGACATTTGTAAACAAGTATTTTGCTTTCATCTATAAAACATCCATATAGAATAAAAGAAGGCAACTAAAAAGATTATAGTTTAATAATTTTAATGACGTTTTCTATTAAATTTACATAATAAAAAGTATTAATTCGTATGGTAGGGTTACTGTTACCAGACATGAACAACTTGGCGTTATCCACCAATGGAACAAAGGTCGTGATGGCAAGTTCTACAGATGAAAAGTATCCGCCAGAAAACATTATTGACGGGTAGGCTGGTAACCACTTGTTTCTTTGTAAGAGAAGTTTAACTTTAGTTTCAAGTGTATGATAAATTGAAATCCTATGCCAAAAGATGAGAATAACTTAGTCTTACAAGTTGTATTACAACTACAAGTTCATCCTCTATACGCCAACATAGTGAAGAAACAGGACACGAACTTATCAAATTTCATTTTTAGTATATTTTGCAAGGCGAACACTTATCTGGAATTACTGATTAAAGAAACTCTCAACATCAAACAACTTTCACCAACACTGAATAACATGCAGTCTTCTTTAAAATTTCACATTTTTTAATATGTCCAGTATTTTTGTGTGTTACTCCTTCACTTTCTATGTATTTTAGCTATTTACTTAGGAATAATGTAATTCTTTGATTTTGCTTTAGATACTGAAGATGGAATCTATAGAATTCCAAAACATTTATCTACGTCCCCTTCTGTTATAAATAAATAATGTTGTTTATCTTAAGTATCATTATCCTTTTTATCGTGAAACTACAAGCTATAACAAGAGCAATTGTGTACCCATGCCCTGCCACTCCTTTTTGAGATTGTATGCATTTATATTGGATAACATGAAATTTCACTTTCAAAAACTCAGAAAATCCTTCTCAGATCCAGAATGATCAATAATTCAGATTATTTTTTGTAGTTTGATGAGGTGTCAACCTTAATGTGCCTATGAAATTTGGTACAAATCTTATCACACTTTAGAGTTGTAAACAGAAAACCACTAATCCAGGCCAAAACCACAAAAATGCCTTATCTCCCCATTATAAAAAATTAATCAATGTGATCCGGATTTGGATCCAGACCAAATTTGGGGAGGACTGTTCCATACTGACTTCCCATCTTGTGTAAAATGTTCATGAATTAATAGTCTATTAGTTTTTGAGATACAGGCATGGAAACACATGCAGACAGGCACATATGCAGACCTGATTGCAATCCCCCCCCCCCTTCATATTATAATTTAATTTTAATGAGTTTTTAACACTTGTTTTTGGAAAGAAAATCCATCAGTTCTATTTCATCCTAATAACATAGAACTTACTTATACAATTTTTTAATTGTATACTTTGCCATATGTGTTTCTTTAATTTCTTTTAAATTGCAGTTTTAAAGTAGGAATGTATGACAGGTTTTTCCTATTAGACTAATACTGTTATTTTATATTATATTTTAGCTGAAATGTTAATTAAAAAAAGCAAAAAATTTGTTTCATATTTCATTTATCATCTTATAAAGTTTAAATAAATTTTGTGTTATATTACATTGCAAATAAAATTATCAAATTTTCTTTCCTCATGAAAATAAGTATGCTCATTTATAATCTCAAGACTGCTTTGTTTTAGCCCTCACACTTAGTGCAAACATTGATTAGCTATGTAAGGGTAAGATACATTTGGTGTGATTTTGACAGTAAGCTCACTTGCATTTACAAAGAAACTGTCTGCTGCACAGGTTGATTCTAATAAAGATGTTTAACATTATATGTTATTTTGTACTTTATTTTGAAGCCCCCATTAAGGTATCTTTGTGACAAACTACATATAAAAAGATAAATATGTTATTTCCTCATTTGATATTTTCTAATTTTTGAATAAAAAAATTGCATCCTGTTCACACAGGAAGTCAGATACATTTTGGACCACAACAGGAATGTATCCCCAATGTTTTGTTGTTGCTTTTCCTTCTACCAGCAGTGTGGACTCTGTTATTATTAGTTGCTACAATGGTAAGTTTGTATTATTTTTTGACAACTATTGATATTGTTTAGTTTTATAGTATATAAACAATTAAAAGGAGTACAATGTTAAAATAATTGCACAACAAATAATTTATTAAAAACAGGTACCAGCCCTAAAAAGACTACATGTTTTGGTGTCTATGCACCACCATCTTCAGAATCAATAGTACATGTCTCATGATTCCTTGTCAGCCCTCATGACTCTTCGTTATTCTCTCCATCCCTCTTTGTTGTTGCGGCTCATTTGCTCCAATACAACTCTAGGTATTCTACTTCTTCACCTCGATTTACATTTGTACACAGATGCCTCTCTTTCAGGATGGTGGCATTTATGAACACCACCATCTTAGGGGTTTGGTTTTCAGAAGAGTGGTTTCCTGATATTAATTTCCTGAAAATATTGGCTGCTTATTGACCTTGCCATCATCTTCAGTCTCGATTCATGGGTCATTTGGTGATTTCTATGGTTGTATTTCACATCAACCATCAGGGTGGCACTTGTTCTTTTGACCTGTGCTTTCTCACTCTGGAATTTCTCCTTTTGGTCTGTGACCATGAGATTCAGTTGTTGGCTCATCAGGTCACTGGAGCTTTGAACCTGGTAGAGGATCATTTGTTTCTCTTGCACAGGATAATTCTTGATGAGTAATCTCTTCATTTTTGATGTTTCAGTGGATTTATTCAAATTTTAGGAGTCCTCTGATCAATACTTTTATGACTCCCTTCATATCAAACCTCCTCTTTTTTGGTCTCCAATCCCAGATTCTGCAGCTCTGGGTTGATGTTCTGAGCCAAGATTGGTCCAACCCCTTTCTTTATGCCTATCTTCCTCTTCACCTTGTTCTCCATGTTCTGTTTCTCATTCACAACACCCCTTGTCAGATCCTTTTTAATTGCTGTCCTTTGGTTGGTTCAGTTATGGTTTCCTCTTTTGTGCCATTTGTTGTCCAGGGAGCCTCTTCCACTTCCCCCCTTTGGTGGTCCCTTTCTGCCAGCCATGGACATCCATCATTCATGATGGGATGTCACACCTTTGGTTTCACATGTAATATTTGTCCAGTCCCTTGCTTGGTGGTCAAGCCTTTCACATAGAGTAGCTTGTTTTCTGTCTTGCTAGATGTCCACACTGGCCCTCTATGAGAACAAATGGACTGTTTATCACTGCTGGTCGCTTTGCCACTCCCTTCCACCAGGCCATCCTGCTATTCATAATCATACTGCCTTTTGTTTTACCAGGTTCTTCTGTCAATGATTGTTGCTTATATAGTAGCTTTTCCCACAACTTTTCATCACTTACCTGACCCTTCACCTTTTCCACTCTCTGATTCTGATGGATCTCTTCAAGGCTTTTCTCCTCAGTTGTTCTCCTCGTTCGGTATAAGTTTAGGTAGTACAATCTCACTGGTAGAAGACTGAGCGGATGCACCCCTTTATTTGGGAAATAGGGCTGAGCTGTTATCTGGTAGTGTAGTAGAGGACACCCCACTGTGTTATGAATCAAGCAATTCTAGGTGGTTAGGTCCATCCAGATAGGGCTTGGGTTTCTCTTGGGACACAAGTCTGGGATGCTACTCCTTGCATCTGTTTTTATGGTGAGTATCAATATGGAATAACCTGACTTTTAGCTCTAGCAACACTACACACTCATGCTTAACTGTTCACCTATGAGATAGTGGACCATTGAGCAATCTGCCATTCTGTCCACCTTAGCAACAGGTTAGCACCCAGCAAAAGATTCTTATGACAGTATTGTTTGCTCTATCATCTCTGTTGAGCAAAAAGTATTACGGAGATGGATGTGGTCTCTGAGTGAGTGCTGCCCCACTAGGCACTCCACTGCTTCATGGATGCCACATTCCAAGCACTTTACTTTTCTTATAATGTTTTCAGAAAGGAGCCCATTTTTTGTAATTTATCTGTTCTGGCCTTTCTCTCACCTTCATTGTGGAATTCTAGCTCTTTGTGGTGCAGAGAAATAAGTAGCATTTCTAAAATTAACATTTTCCTTACCTGAAAATGTATTGCAGATAGATAATCATCTCTCTGCACCACCTCCCATCCTTGGTCTCTACTTCTACTGCATTTAGTTTACCTCATCAAGTATGAGCCTGTGTTCATGGGGATTACTGTGCATAGTGGATGTGTTGCCCTCCTATTGGTGAAGGGTTATAGTCTAATGATGATTACATTCTAGGTTGGTGCAATTTACATTGACAGTGTAGGAGTGGTAGTTTTATTCTAGGCTTGTGCCATGTGCAGGAAATTACATGGCAGGGCACAAGAAGTGACAACTCTTTGTGGTGCAGAGAGGTGAGTTTCTATCTGAAATACATTTTCAGGATACGGAAATATTAACTTTTAGCATAAATACATTGTATACACATAAAATGTTTTTCCTCTTGATTTTTTATATACATTTAAATATACACCAAGTTAAGGATTGTGTATGTTGTTGAACAACAGCTTAAGTTATTCATGTAAAAATACATTTTATTAATATTTTGAACTACTACATATTATAAAAGTAAGCATTTTTATACATCTGAAATTCCTTGAAATATCTACTCATAATATTTTATGTATTATTTATTGCTATCCTATGTTGTTGTTTTTTATGTATATCATGAAGTTAAGGAAATCAGACTAGAAAAAAGTACAAGCAACGAGCCTGTTGAATTTGAAAAAGTTGGACAAAAAGGTAAAATCTCCTGTAAAATATATCTAATGCGTACTCTTTGAGTTTGACTTATGAAACTGCCTTTCTTACCAAGACACATCTAACCATTCTGATCTTGTAGTATGTGCCTAGTTTTATAGGTCTCTTCTGCAAGTACAACAATCTTTATTTAAGTCTGAAAGATGTAGAGAAGTTACTATATTACAATGTCTTTCTTAGTATAATAAAATTAGATTATTTCAAAGATAACCAAAAACAATTTTAAACACACATGCACTAGAGATGGTAAATTTTTGCTCTATTTTTTTTTATTCATTTTTTCTTTCTGGTCAAGATGGTCCATGTTATTTAATTGTTTAAACTTTATTATTTTCTTAAAGCAAAATTTAGAAATTTATTTGTGGTATATGTGCTAGTTGAAACTTGCATGATCTTTATTTTCAGTCTATAAAAATGTTACATACAAAAAGTTTTATATGACATGGCTATTTACTTTTACATATATATATATATACTGTGTATTTCTGTTGTTTTATCATAGAAGTGAGTTATTACTAATTTAATAAAAGACCAAAAAATATTATAGTGAGTTGTTATATTGGTATGTAATATATTTATATATATATATATAT
>NW_013666051.1:189560-192681 GCF_000517525.1 Limulus polyphemus
ATATATATATATATATATATATATATATATATATAGACATGTATATTACAGCCTATAAAACAGCAACATTCTTTTAAACTTGTTGCTTGCAGTGTCTTTCTACCCATAACTTTGTATGATATATTGTATATCATAACTTTTATATATATATGTATATATTTGTGTGTGTGTGTGTTTGTTAATGCTGTAGTATGTATCTTTAAGTAGTATTCTTGGAGTAAAGATTCTGTAATTATTTATATAGATTTATCAATTGTTGCTTTTAAACCAGCAATTTTCAAATTAAAATTATTACTCAAAAATATATGCTTACTACATTTAATATAATTCAGAGTAAACCTTAACAACTTCTTGTAATAGGAGTATAATTGTTTTTAATCAATATATAAAAGGACATCTAAGAGATTTTGAAATGGACTTAATTTTTTAAAGGGAGAAAAAAACAGAAACATTTTGAAGATAATAAAGTTTTAAGAGTTATTTGCAGTTATATCAGAATGATTAAAAGTATTGTTTTTCAGAGTTAACAGCAAGCAGTGGAGCCCTACAGAAAGATACCATCCACAGTGAATCTTTTGAAGCTAAATATCTAAGATTTGTTATTACATCTGGCTATGATCACTTCTGTGCTGTGTACAAAATACAAGTTTCGGGAACATTATATTGATATAAAAAAGGCAAATAATCATCACCAAAAAAAAAAAACACTAATAAAATAATCACATTTCAACAAAGACATCAGGAATAGCAGTGTATTTAAAACGGTATTTTTTTATGATAGAAATATGCATGAACTACATTGTTTATGAAAAAAATCATAATCATTACTATTACTTGTTTTTAGTTTATGTAACTGCTAAATCCTGCTGTGATCTTGATATTTTCATAGCATAGGTTTTGTAACTTCAAATATATATATAATGGTTACTATTTATACATTAATAAGGCTTTATGCACATGAATATTTGTCTTCAAATTTCACCCTTTTGGCTTTCATGCTAAAATCTCAGTGAATTAAAAACACACCAAAAATTTGAGTGATTTTAAATAGTTGACTGCTCTTTTTCAGGAGAAGAGAGAAGATGAATAGTCAACTAATCGAAAGTGCTCAGTTTTAGTTTTTTGAAATTTCATTGCACCTTTAATATGTGATCCTGTGTGCTTACTCTTCAATCAAAATGCTAAAATGTTATGAATTTTTTTTTTACTTAGTTTTTTTTTTAAGTAACGACAAGCATGTTTATCACAAATTCACTAGTATGCATTTTTTTTGAGAAGTTTTCAAGTCTCTTTTAGGACCACCATCAGGTCAACTGATAACAAAAAATACATGAAACAATACTTGCAAAGCAAAGAATGTTTTTTGTGTGTGTGTTTATGTTTAGTTAGCCTAACGAGGCTTATAAGAAAGGGTTGAAAATGTGACAATAAACCTTTGAACATTGCGAAGGCCTATTACGTGTTTGAGTGATTAATTTTTTAAAAGGTTTATAGATTTGAAAAAATGCTCTGAACCTGTATGTACAAATTTGGTTTTCAGTTTATAGTTTGCATTACTTCTTAAAGTATGTTAGGTTTCTGATAATAGTTGTTTCCTCAGGAAATTATAAATAAACAAGAGAAAAACAACATTTTTTATGGGGTTTGACGAGTTTCAAAATAAGTAGAAAATATTGCTGGTGAAACTAGATCCAGATTGATGAAAGCAGTTACATCTATCAAATATATAAGAAGTATTTTAACAGTGAATAAAGCCATTTTATTTAATATTTACACTGTACAAAATGTGAAAAATTTGTTAACCAGCTTCAGAAAAAAAGTGAAACCAGAACAGCAGTATGAAGAATGTAATTACAGCAGAATGTTATTTTATAATTTTAATTCATGCACAAAAATAGTAGTTAGTTTATAATTCATCATCTCTGAAATATTTAATCACTTATTTGTTTTGTTGGAAAAAAGGGTTGTAATTTATTTATAAGAAAATATATGGTGAAAATAAAGTTTGTAGTGTATGATTTTATTTTTACATAATGCAATAAACAATATTTGCAAACAATTAAAATAACATGCACTTTTATATAACATTTGTGTTATAATGCCTGTTATACTTAGCAGCAGATCTTATAACTTGAAATTGCAAATTACTATTGATTTATTTACTTGTGAAGAAAATAAATTAACAAATAAATAAATAACCAGTTAGTTTGTTGAATAATAATGGATAATTAGTTGTAGCAGTTTATGTTATCCAAACACATGTTGTATATTATAGTTTATTTGT
Source organism: Limulus polyphemus (assembly GCF_000517525.1). Taxonomy (NCBI): domain Eukaryota; kingdom Metazoa; phylum Arthropoda; class Merostomata; order Xiphosura; family Limulidae; genus Limulus; species Limulus polyphemus. The sequence goes on from NW_013666051.1 coordinate 191,845, forward strand.
AGTGAGTAAAGGACTGAACATTTGAACCAGACAAATTGCTAATGGCTTACTACTAATAAAATTCTATACACCAAATTTGTATTCATTATAATTATGTAGGATTTTTTTTTCTAATCAATCAAGTGCTTTATAAACTTCCACTGCATTGCAAAATCTCAAGTATCAACAATATTTTATAGAATATCAACTATCTATGAATTTTAGATAGGAACATTCTGTCCCAAATAGTCCATCTGTGATGGTAATTATCCATTCATATTATATAAAACAATTTACAGTTAAACATTGAAGGAATCTCATAAACACTACAGCTGTGATATAAGGGTATATCATATGTTTTTTACCTGCAAAAATCTTTTGGTTCTTTAGTTTTCATGTTGTAATGGTGGTAACAAAGGGTCCAGAGAGCCATTAAGATTACCTTGTTTTAGTTGCTTTGTACTCTACAGTAGGGGATGTCTCTTCTGCCCGAGAAGATATTGCAGTAATTTATAGTATCCATGTTAAAATGATTGGTACTATGATATCCTTTACTGGCTGGTTATGATGTTGACTACATCTAACAGCCAACAAAACTGTAAGGAACAAAGGTCACAAAGTAACATTGTGAACTGGGCAAAGAAAGAGAGCTTACCTGTTGACTTCAGGCATGCTTGTTTTTTTAGGTAGTTTCTACTAGGAGATCATCAAGTGAAGACTTCTTTCAAGAACATTATATATATATATATATATATATATATATATTACTATCGATATGTTTGTAGGAAGGAAAGAACGTGTGGTAGTAACTAACTACTTAATTAAGTAAAGTACGTCGTTCGTTCTTATTTGTTTGTT
>NW_013666051.1:192702-203692 GCF_000517525.1 Limulus polyphemus
ATATATATATATATATATATATAGTTCTATGCAGATTGATTCTGAGGGAAAGAAAGCTTGGAGTTAACAATCTATTATAAAGGACTGTCGTTTCATTTGTTGTTTTACATTTAAAGGGACTCAACCAAATTATCTATTACTCAAAATTCCCTTTAGTTTGAATCTACTCTTATATGTGGGTTTGCCCATCTGTTTTTTGTCAGGAAATCGGTTTTACTAGAAAATACCACAAGTAGATAGGAAGGAGAAATTTGTTGTAGAGTTTCACTAATGATATTGTGCATACTTGCCCTTGCTTAATCTCTTAACTTAGAGTTTCAAGGCACACTTTAACAAAAAGAATGTCATTTTCTGTACATAGAAGTACTCATAACTGAGAAGTAGAGTTTACCATTGTTTTTGCTATCTAATTGATTCATTCGTGCTACACAACACTCATGAATAACTTCATATTTGTTCTGGCACGTAAATTGTCATATACATTTTTCTCCATTACATGTTGTCACACACACTAATAGCTTTTAATCTACTGCCTCCACCTCCCACTCATATTAAGTAAGCATTTTGTGGTAATTTCCAAAGCTAATGTTTGGTAGTTATGGTGCCACCTGTGAGCCATCACATTTGTGGAATTTTCTTTTCAGGTATCATGAAATGAATAATCACTGACCAAGTTCAACTGAACTAAGACTTTTTCACTAAAAGTTTCATAAGGATTAAATATTTGTGCTGTTACTATAGTATATACTAAATATGCAGGTAAACAAAACACCACTCCCTCACTGCATGTGAAGAACTTACACGTTTTTTAGGCAAACAAAAATATTTAGTGAGTATTATGCCAAAGAACAATTCAGTTAGATCAGGCGAGTAAATCTTATGAAATTTCTGAGATGTTTCACATCAGAAAAGTCCCTCAGTAGTTTAGAAAGTAAAGGTCACAAAGTGTCGGAATTTAAAAATATATATTCTTCTTTTTGCCGAGTGTCAAAATAAAAAGGCTTTTAACTTATACTATTTAGTAATAATAGTATAAATATATACTGTGTTGTTTTGCGGCTTAGGATTATTCAATAGTAGGTGTCTGTGACTTGTTGGCAATAAATTCAACTACGAGTATGAATAAACAGCACGCACTTCACTTGTTTTCAAATATATATATTCGTAACAAGTTAAACGTATGTACAACAAATTCTTCACACTATAGACTACAGGCATATCATAAACAATTTATATATATACATATATACTATAGTTCTCTTCTTCTTGTCAAAAGTCCACTAGGCCTATTCAGTTACTTCAGAATTTCAGTTGACAAGCCAAACAATCTTCTCTATTAGTATTATTATCGCACTAGTATTCTGTTACCATAATCGTTTGGTCTTCTTTCTCCTGAAGATCCTCTGTTCCTTTTGTCAAAGTGCACTCAGACTGATTCAATTACTTTAGAATTTCGCTTTGACGGAATAAATTATTTTTCTTATTTCCGTTTTTTCTGTTAGTCTTACTCTATGTCAATCGTTAGGCCTACCACTTCTACGGTAGTTAAACTTCACGGCAAACTTTTCCTTTCGTAATTTTACTTTCTTCTGCTGTTTTTTGTTTCCACTCGTCTCACGCTATTTATATCTTTTTTAATTGTCTGTCCACTTTCTATATTCTCGACGTCAATGTATTGCACGTGACGTTCAATAGTCTCAACATCAATGAATTATTAACAAAACTTCCTACACTCGTCTACTTTTAACTCTTATTATAACAAAACTAAACAATAATAAAATATCCACTCACAAAAATAAATTAACCAATAATATCTAAACTAAACAGTCTTTTTATATCATGACACAAAGCCCTTTCAACTGTATTTATAAACTCTAAGCAGTCATCTTCAGTAATACACACTGATGATATTCTAGGTAGTGCACCGACCAGCTATCCTAACTGTGTAAAAATCAAGAAGTTATCACCAAATATCCTGTACATATCTCTTGGTAAAACTCTGCTCAATAGTTTGAAAAGTAAAGGTCACAATGTTCTTTCAGTCCAGTTATTTTTTGCAATCAACAAACTCTTAATTTTGTAGTGATCAAGTGGCAATCACACAATGTAGTGCTTACATCTCGCTGTATGTGAAACTACTTGATAGGTTGGAATGCAAGAAATGACACTTCTATTCATTCATTGATCTTATAATCATTGACTGCCTTAGTTGCTGGCTGACAGTTAATGCTGGTCATGGCAATTAGGAAGTCATCTTCGATGTCTCAGCCAACAACAAGAGTTGTCATGTGCCTCTTCTCTATGTAATTACTTATTTGACTCATTTTCTACAACCAGATAAATAGTTTCAGCATCTTCCTCCCCATCAGCTGAGTCAAGTATTCTCATTATCCTCTGACTTGTCAATCTTGACCTCTAATTGCTTGTATGACAATGAAACAATATGTTGGAATACAAGATAAGGACCTATCTGACTAAAGTCGATCTGCTTTTATGCTGCTTGTATGTACGAAAGCCATATTCAGTCTATATGCTGGAATATTCATTATTTAACTGTCTTACTGTAACACCTTTTTCTGCAATACAGCAGCTTTTCCTAGCAGTTTGCACACAAACTCTTGTGCATCAGCCAACACAGACCCTAACCACTCCACATATTCTTTTGGACTATGTAGCACAGCTGCTCTCGTGACAAACCAATACATAACATCCACAGAGAGCAATATTTACAGACCAAACATGAACGTATTTGGCCCATCTCTGTTCTGTTGTATGATATATCATGGGATATGGTAAGTGTTTGCTCCAGTCGATTCTGTTGGAGTTAAAAATGTTTGTAAGTATCCACTTGATAGTTCATATTATCTATACTACTAAATCACCAGACTGGGATTGATAAAGCAAAGTCATGTATTCACCACACTCAACACTATGCATCTCAAAGAATAGCTGACTATTGAAATTAGCTTCCTGTTATGAGTGAATTTCTTTGGGTTTGCCAAATTAGGTTAGACAATGTTCCATCAACACATCAGCAACAGACTGTGCTGAAGTATTGCTCAATCAACTAGGCTTGACCCACTTAGTGACATCAGTACATGCTAATTAAGTTTTTAAGTTGCTGGGAGAGGACCAGTGATAAGGACAATAAATGATTTTCTGCTGAAGGTTACCTGGTAAAGTATAGCATTTCCTTTAAGCAGTGATACCATACATTTACACCACTGCTTAATGTCTTGACTCGCATATGCTCATTGCTTATTAGCACAAGTGCATGTAACTCCTTTGTGACTCCAGTCTTTGTGTTATGCAAAGTCTGAAGAGTTTTCTGCTTAAGAGCTCTGAGGAATCACTAGTTAAAAAACATGTCTTGGTGGTTGATAAAAATGGTACAACACACCTTACTATACCCATAGCTGCTTGTTAAAGTACCACAGGTCACGTGCATCCATGTTACATGCCACTGGAGGACAAATTCTGCCAGAGCTATTTCCCCAGCAAGTGAGACAGTGAGCACTAATGAGAAAATATTAGAAACCATGGTGCAATCATAAGCCTTTCTAAGCCAGGAGGTATCTCGCCATGGTCATCATGGGTCAAGAGGTCATGGAAAGATTCAGGATGAGCTGCCAAGAGCATCTCGTCACTCTTTACCCTGGACCAAGGCCCATCTACTCTTTTGACAGTCAAGGTGCCTGTGTATGTCCATGACATGAGTAGTATCTCAGCCAAGAACTCACAAGGGAGGGAGTTTAGCTGACTACAGGTTCCTGTGAGTGGAACCAAGCAGATTTCACACTTTGTCTTCAAAAGTGTGGCAAAAAAGATTTGGAATATATCAGGTAGGTAATTATTTGTAACAGCTGGTTTGAAGAGCAGGAAGTCCATTTCCTGATCATGGGCTTAGACAGTCCAGCCCTGGGCTTCATTGAGCATCTGGACGAGACACATCTAGAAAACTGGGATACAATCATGGCCAAGTTTCACAAGTGACTTGACCCAGTGGAGATTCAGGCAATCTATCAGGAGTAGTTCAAGCTTCAGAAGTGGAATGTCACAGAAAGTCTGACCAATTACATGAATAGTCTGTACTGTCTGCAAAATAAAGTTTACCCTGCATTGACTTCATCAGATTACTAAGATATTCATATGAATAAATTCATTGAGGGATTTGCCAATGATGAACCACCTGGATGTGAGGGATATGCTAACTCTAACAGAGACAATTTTTGCCATGACCAAATACAAAGTGTTAACACTGAACAAGTCGCTGGAAAGGAAAAAAACCTGTAGTGGCTACACCTGGACAGGCCATTCTTTTCAGATTCTTCCATTAATCCAAGCTTGAGTCATGAGGGTTAACTACCTGCCAACGCATCCCAGCAACGTAGGTGTCCAGTGGATGGGTGGGACTACCCCAGTCTTCTCATAGTTTACAAGCTACAGCCTATGCTGATAATGTCTCTGCTTGGATACCATGCACAATAGGAAGACCAAAGTGTATGTTTTGCTTGTGATATATCAGGTCACTGGTGAGTGAATTGCCCATACTTTGCTGAGTAACAAATGAGACAAAGCTGTCAGTCAAAACTGATGACTCAGTAGGTGCCATAAATCTAGCAGTGGCCAAGCAGCAAAGTAGGCAAAGCTATAGGTTTTAACCAAAATGGGCCAAAAGCAAGTGGTTAATGTGTTCTGTTACAGTTCGAAAATACTCAAGTAGAGGAATGTGGAGTGAACATTTGTAACCCATGTCACTTGTGTGATCCATTAAGAGTGCAAGAAGGTGTTCTATACCATTGCTATAAACCTCTAAGCCATGATTTTCAGGCTGTGCTGCAGATTCCTAAGGTAAGATATTCTCCAGACTTTGCAAAGACTAGAGAGCACCAAAGTATTACCTGCACTTGTGCTAACATTCAGTGGTGGTTCTTCTGGTCACATTCGAGTCAAGATGTTTGACATTGGTGTGAATGCTGTATAATGTGTGCTGTCAATAAAAAGAGCTAGCAGAGACTGGGTAAACTTCAACAGAGAATTGTTCTATCTCTTGTACAGAGAATAGCCGTGGATATCACTGACCCTCTCGCAGAGATGGCTTTTGTTTGTTTGTTGAATTTTGCAAGGGCTATCTGCTATTCTCAATTCAGTAGTGATTGACTAGAAGGAAGGCAGCTAGTCAACACCAACAATTCTTGGCGTACTCTTCACTAATGAAAAGCGTGATTGGCCATCACAGTATAATGCCCTATGGCTCAAATGGTGAGCATGCTCAGTGCTGAGGTTTAAACCCATGACCCACAGGTTACAAGTCAAGTGCTCTAACCACCTGGCCATATCAAGCCAATGCAGAGACAGATGGTTGGTAAGTTGGCACAATCTGTACCTAATGTCTTGATAGAGCAGATAGTGTTGACAGATAGTACATTTTGAAGCACTTGAAAAGATAGACATGGATAAGGAAGATAATTTCAACAGCCAATTGTTACTTGAGTTGTGTGTAAAGTGTTATATATGATGAAGATGTGAACTTCATCTTATCTCTCTTTGTCTGATTGTTTAGTAGTATGGGTAACAAAAACTACCAAGCACACGCTTGTGAAGTTTGCTTGGACCCAGCCAAACTGATGAGGATGAGCACTTACTGTATGTTATGATGCTGTACAAAGCAAATGTTCACTGAGCATATTTACCTTTGGGCAGAAAATATTGCTTCCTAATAATATAATATATGGCCCTTCTCCTAGAACAGACATTTCACAATTTTCCAATATATATATATATATATATAGATAATTTCTGCATCAGCTGATGTGCACGAGCTTGTCCATCAACAAATACGAAAGACTGCCCAACAACAGAAAAGTGCTATGATAAGGCAGTTAAGGAATGGATGTACCAGTGTGGAGATTGGGTCTGGCTAGATACATGCTAACAGTATAGACGAAGTTCAAATTCAATTGTACAAATTTGTATCTCAAACTCTGACAGATCAGTCCAATGAATTATGAGTTACAGTGGATGACATGTGCATAAAAATATGCCAATAATCTACATTCATACATCACCAATGAACCTCTCATGCACTAGCTTTCCCAGGGATCTGAGGTTGAGACCAATGAGTTGGAGGAGAAGGTAATGCTGTTTCAAGTCATGTTGACTCATCCAACGAGGAAGAATAATCTGAAAGTACTTATTTGACCATATGTGACGTGCCAGATAAGAAAATGCTGGGGATAGAGGCAAAAGACAGTTCCATACAGTCAGCTGAACCAACCCACTATGGCTTCATAATTGATATGAATAAGACTAATAAATTCTCAAAAATTAGGCCAACTTTAGCTGGTAGAAGTAATGCACAGTACATCAACAATTTGCACAACAAAAATTGATATCTAGATGTTCAACAATCCAGTTGAAAGAAAATTGCAGCTTTGTTTTCCGGGCTGTCATATTATATATGGGAAAAGAAGTGCCAATTCATGTTTTCCAAGCTATCAAGTGATGTTCACAGTACAAAGTATGTACTACATTGTCTGATCTCCACTTGAATATTACAGTTAGGATGGCTTGTTAATCGAAAAAATAACGTGACTAAAAGAGCTTATCGACCCTTGCTTCCTGAGCTGTTGAGTGGAATTTCACTACAGGAAATATATAATACATATTGGTTGATAGCTGCTTGATTTATTTCATAAACGAAGATGGTTATGTGGTTGAAAAATAAGTAATTGAAATGTATTCTCTTTAGCATAATACTCCGTCGGATTTATGAAAACTAGTGTGACTAGGACTTCTTCTACAATAAAGGAGTGGATTAGGCTGCCAATCCTTGTGTTCCTGGATATGGCATTGTTAGCTATTGCATCAGACATCAGAAAACGTGTGGTATACATTTTTGGATTAGCCTTGAAGTCTCCTGGGCTGAGTAGCTCCCATCCTACAGACTTCAAGCTTCCACTGAATGTACCAGTTACAAAGGAAGTAGTGGCAACTGTGACCTTGTCAAATCCAGAGTATCCAAGCAACCAAGTAGATGTCTGTGTCATTTCTGCTAATGCTGCCTAAAGCATGCAAAGAATTGGGACATCTTTGTAAAGGTGTCTCATTGGAAAGTGCAACATTGCCAGATATGCTAACACCTTCAATAGACATATTGAACTTCAAAGTCTGAGAAAAAGTTTCCAGGGCTTATTTCCTCTAGGTGGTCATCTAGGCTCATGGGACAGGTGTCACCACCACAAGCATGGTGATACAAAATAGTCAGTCAGCTCGTGAACCACCAGCACCACCATCTGCTAAAAGTATATGGTGATTTAGGGATCTCAACATTGATGGCAGGAGTAACCACTATCCACACTATTGAGGGTCCTCTCTCTCGGCTGCCACCAAGGCATCACCAACAAAGAGATCATGTGGCCAAGTCAAAAGAAAGCTGAGGCTGGAGCTCCCAACAAATACACCTCACATTAGATCAGATTCCTCTGTATAACGACACTTTCTGGAGATGGCTACCAACAAGACTGAGGCTCGAACTCTCTACCCTAAGAGTAAGAACAGTTGTGGCTGAGGGAAACACCTTCATTGCAGGGCAAGGAAGATGTGCACCACTTATGAGATGAGCTGGCCCTAATTGAAATAATAACAGCTAAAAGCAGAGATATATCAAAGATTACAACAGTTAAAAGCAGAGACATATTGAAGACCACAACAGCAGTAAACCAAACAACAACGGCCACACTGGAGAATATGCTGGTGGAGCTAAGATGAATGGTAGTATAATATTGTTACGTATCCGTTCGTTAATTGATTTTCTGTAACTTCGTTCCAACGAAACTTTAGCGACACAAGTCCTTTCTTAAATAAAACTGGTTTATTCTTTCCGAATACAACTTTACGATACACTTAATTTCAACAGTCGCGCTATAATTCTCAACGAACGTCTCACGTGCTCGAATTCAATTACACACTCTCTGACTGCAGTTCATTTACTCACTACTACACTGTTGTCCTGTCACGTTGTCAACGTCTTATATATACAAGACTAACACATATCTAGTAAATGCTAGGGCATTCTTGAAGGAGCAAGATATTTCTAGAAAGGGGTGGCGTGATACTAGTCACGTGACCTCGCTGCCGCAACAATATCAATCCAATTCTGGGTAAGTTGTAAATTTTGTATATTTATCTTCTGGACTTAATGTATATTTTGTACATAACTACATGAACCTCTGCATTTTTTCACTCTTCTGCTATATTTATATCCTGAATTATTTTCATGTTGCACTTCATTCATTTGTATTTCTTTTTGTAGTTGTTTCTGGGAGAAAAATTATTTTTGCACACCTAAGGGTATATATTGACATAATTGTACATGTTACAAAGACTCCACTGTTCTTTCTTTTCTTTTCTATGTTTTGGGCTGTAAAACTATTTCGACATAAAATGGCATTCTTGCTTAATCTAGGCTTTTTAACAATGTTTTAATGTTTTATATCTTGTTGATATTCAGATTGCATAAATGTATTAAGTAGTTCTGATGTTTCACATTGTTCATGATTAAAATATTTCCTTTGTTGCTGGTAAAGTGTATTTAAATGAATCTTTATTAAAGGGTTTTAGCTTTTTTTTCTTGCTGTAACCTATATTTTCATTACTTTAATTTAGATATTTGCTAGAAGGCGCATGAGATTAAGATCCAGTAACTTCAACAAATGTCTAGATGAGTACATTAGTTATAAATACCAGTAAACAGACAGCTAATTTCGATGTCAGAATGGAGTATCATTTGAGTAGTAAATGAGAATTCAGAGAAATTAGTGAGTGGTCACGTATATTCAGTGTTCCTAGTTTATTAGGTTACTCAATCAATCAGCTGTGGAATTGTAAAAGTAAGTTTATTTGTACATTAGTCACAGTACCATTAGTGAGGAATTTCTGCTGAAATGTTATTAGTGTATAAGGCTTATAGCTTGTGACAAATGTAAAAAAAATCTGATTTGTTAATAATCTAAAAGAAATCACCTAACTATGGAATGTGTCACAAAACTGATGTAAGAAGTGGAATTATTTTGGTGAAAACAGAATAGAATATTGTGTAAATTTCAACTTTTGAGATAACTTCATGAAACATTAGGAATTTATTGAAGTTAACGAATCATTTAAAAGAAAGAATACAGGCGAATGAAGTCACAAAGAAGGGTTCCTACCAACTGCATGGGATTTACTCTACTTTAGATGATCTGTCTGAACCAAAATGGTTTTCAACATTGGATCTTAAGAGTGGATATTTGCAAGTACAAGTCAACAAAGCAAATAGAGAAAGAATGGGAAATGGTTTATGGCAGTTTTTGTACTATGATATGGATTGTGCAATGTACCTGTTACATTTTTTTAATGAAGTTTTCTTTTTCTGAACTATCCAGGAACATCATACTCATCTACTTGGATGACACAATTGCACATGATGTGTAAGAAAAGTTCTGGATCCATTCAAGATAGAGAACCTTAAGTTGAATCTAAGAAGTGTGGAATGTTCCACCACCAGATGAGTTTCCTGGGACTATAAAAGGGGTGTCTACAGGCCCATCTAAGACTGATTCTGTCCAGAAATGATCAATGCCTTTATGAGGTAAGAGAATTTGTTGTACTGTGCTCTTACTGACATAACTGTAAAATCATTCTCTGACATAGCTTGTCTTCTAAACAAATTACTTGAAAATTCAGTTGAATTTTTGGACTACTGATTGTGAAGAAGCATTTCACAAGCTGAAGAAAGAATTGACTACTACTTTTATATTATCATACCCAACTTTTGAAGATTCACTTATTTTAGATACAGATACTAGTGATTTAAAAGAGCAGTGTTATCACAAGTACAATATGGAAAAGAATATGAGGTTGCCTAATAAAAAGAGAAAAATTCAAAAACAAACAAACAAATCTTTTTTATGAAAGTAAATAAAATATTAAATCACAAAATAAACTAAATAACAACTCTTAAATTAAACAGTTTTGTATATCCAACAGTGACCAATTAATAAATACTATAATTGACAAAGATATGAGAATTAAGCTGAAGCAAAGTAGGTGTACCTTTTTAAAGGAATCTATGCAGTTGATGGTGGAAATGAAATCTATTAAATCACAGACAAACAATTTATATTCAGTAGTATTGAAATAAAACATGAAGAACTATGATTAGAACATGATTAGTTACACTATGTTACAATTTGCAGATCATGACTCCATAACCAACCCAGGATCACAACTTTTGACCTGGTAATTGCACGCTGGGTTGGAATGTTAGCAAATATTCTAGATTTCAGCATCACCTGGAGATCTTGGCAGAAGCCAGACTTCAGTTCTAGCCTTTTACACTTCCAACAAGCAACTCACTTGAAGAAACAACATTGATTGGCCCAGATAGCAAAAAGACTGGAGACTGGAAAATGTGTAAACTGAGAAGCTGGAGCAAAGGATGAGTCTGAGATGGCCCAAGAGTGTTAGCTTTTCCAGGTCTAAGCAGAGATGGTCAAATCCTAGGAGAATTTGGCAAAGGGTAAGACAAATAATAAAAAACAATATCTTCTACAGCCATCTAGGAGATCCTGCCATCAGAAATGAATTAACATTAGGTTCAAGGTGAGTTCTCCCAAAATGTCAATTTTCTTTTTAAAATTCTGAAAACTATTGTTCTTGAATAAAAGAATTTAAATATTGATTTGATATGAAAGTTTGTTTCTTGTAAAACTAAGAAGTAAAAATTAAAAAGTAACAATTGCAAAGAAACACTTCAATTACTTTAACAAATACTTAATAGTTGTAAAATGTTCTCATTACACTTTTAAAAGAAGCACACCAGTACTAGACAAAATGGTTCACATGCTGATATTCTTTATGGATTACCAAAAATACATAAACTACGTTGGCCAATGAGACCTATCATACTGTTGCGTCAGCGAGTCACATGACCACGTGACGCAACGTT
>NW_013666051.1:203906-209109 GCF_000517525.1 Limulus polyphemus
AAAAAGTAACAATTGCAAAGAAACACTTCAATTACTTTAACAAATACTTAATAGTTGTAAAATGTTCTCATTACACTTTTAAAAGAAGCACACCAGTACTAGACAAAATGGTTCACATGCTGATATTCTTTATGGATTACCAAAAATACATAAACTACGTTGGCCAATGAGACCTATCATACCTAATATCGAATGTTATAACTATAAACTAGAAAATTCTTGAGCAATGGTTTAAAGTAATTTATATGTAATGGGCATATCTTGAAAGACAGTTTCGAGTTTGTTGATAACATTAAAGAGTTAAATTTTGATCATGATGTGGCAATTGCACTGGAAGAGACTATTGAATTATGTGTAAACTTAATTTATAATAACAAAGGTAGTTTTGATGGCTTACATCAAGAAGTATTTCATAAACTGTGAGAAATGGCAACAAAAGAATTGCATTTTTTGTTTCATGGAAAGATATACGATCAATAGATGAAGTTAGTGTGGAATTCAGTTTGTTTCCTATGCTAGCAGATGTGTCTGTGTGTTACCATGAAAAGATTTGGCTACAAGGACGTGCTAAGTAATTTAAACCATTAGTGCATAAAATATCTGTGGATAATACATTTACTGTATTTGAGAACAAAAAAACATGAGGACAAATTCTTGGTTATTTAAATAAATAAAGTGGAAATATGAAAGTCACTGTGGAAAAATAGACTTACTTAACTTTCGTAGAAACCCTGGTCATCAAAATGGGCGGGAAGTTTGAAACTGTAATCTACCATAAACCTACTTTTTCAGATTTATATTTTAACTACAAAAACTTTATACTAAAGAAACTCAAAGAAATCTGTTTAGAATGTTTGTAAGCACAGGCCATAAACTTACCAGTAATATAAAACTATATACAAATATATAACATTAATTGCTATTTAAGGTAGAAATATTTTCCAACAAAAGTGATAACCAGCAAAAATCAATGAGTACATTAAAAAAATTTCCACCCCCTAAAGAGGAGGTGTATAATTTACGAAAAGAGTCTCTTAACATACCACTACCATTCACTAGTAAACATGCCTTGAAAGTATAGAAACAAATAAAGACTTTATTGTGTAATGTTTATCCACAAGTGTATTTTCGAATGCTCCATAAACCGATCATCAGAATAAGGGACTTTTTTGTGTTTAAAAAGAGAATAGGTACACCAAATTGCTTGAAAGTTATCTACATGTATAAATGTTCTGAGCATTCTAGAGTATATATAGGATCTACTACAGATAACTGGAAGCTGGTTTTTGAGAGAGAAAGTAAAGCAAGTTTCAAATAGTTGAAGTACCGAGAGAAAGAGAGATACCTATAAATATAAGGTAAGTAAGAAAGGAAAAAGAAGGTAAATGCCTGCATTAAATCTCATCTTTTCGAGTTTATTAAATAAATTGAGTGCAAGAAAAATCATCCTCTTTCAGAACTAAAACCTTCTAGACATGAAGCTGAAGAACAAGAAGAAGAGAGTGCACACCAAATCAACCGGGCCAGCACTGGCCACAACTGGGCAAGTGAAAAACTCAGAAAAGTCCTCCCCAAAGCTAAATATGATGGTATGCCGAGAATGACTCCAACTCCACAATAACAGGTGAATCGATATCCTCTTCTCAGATCCACTTCCCATCGAAAATTTCAACCACATCACCAAAAACTACAACTGTATCACAGAATATTTCAGTTCCACGCTCCAACTTCGACAAAGCAGCCTTCACTGCTACACAAATGAAACCACCACTAGCCTTTATCACTGAAGATGTTTTGGGAAGCTACAGACAGCAGGATATCACACGTGAGCTTAAAAATATATTTCCAGGTATCCACTTCTCTGAAGTCTGTCGCTTGCTCAAAGGCAGGATAGTCATAAAAAGTAACCATCTCAACATTACTGTCCATGTTCTCGGAGCCCCACATATCAAGATCATGATAGTTATCAAAGGCGTCTCTCCTGATATCACGAAAGAAGAGGTAGATGAAAAATTCACACCACAAAGAATTAAAGCAACTAATACATCTCTTGCGATTTCTCATCCCCCGGCCGAGAAACTTCAAACCAAAATTCCTACCAGGAAAAACAAACAAACATCTGTGTGATAGAATCAAGAAACATAGCTTACTAGAGTTTGTGATAATGATAAACATTCTTAAACATGTATTAGATTATAGTGATATTCTAGTAACTATCGAGCAGTTTAAAATTATTGGAACTGCTGAAAATAACTACTTTTCGTGAATAAAAGAGGTGTTGGCTATCAAGAACTTGAATCCGGAATTGAATACAGTCTAGAACTAGTGTGCTTCCTTTGAAAGTGTGATAATAACTTAACAACTATTGAGTATTTATTAAAGTAATTGAGGACTAAAATTTTTCCATTTTTATTGTTTTCAAGATTGAATTGTCATTAAAAGAATTTTTTTTAACTATAAAGTTTTACTTATTACGAAGGTTTCAAGTGTTTTCACTATGAAGATTTTCTATTCTCTAAAAATTATATCGGCCTTGGATGATTGCATGAAATTGAAATTATTTTTATCACAAAGATTTGCTTATTTGTAAATGTGTCCACTTCTGTAACTATCACACACACACACACACATCATTATTAAAATATGTTACTTGCCGGTTTCATCTGAAGCATATTTATCTGTTTGAAGGGTAAGATACCATAAATTCAATTGGTTCAGTTCTCTTTTTTTTTCTATTTTATTGGCTATAAATTTGAAAGTGTGCTCAAAATAAAAGGAAGAAGAAATTGGTATATAAAACAAATGTTTAACAACCTAAAGTTGTAAAGCATGACTCAGGATTTACTACTATTTCATCGAACACCTGGACTCAACGATTATACGAACTTGAACGGAATAACGCAAAATTCTGGTGACTTCTCGAAGAAAAACGTGTTTGACCTTGACAGGTAGCCAATGTGGATCGCGAGAAGGAAGGGATTGTATCAAAGAATCCAGAATTAAAGTTAGATTGTATAATCTAAATATAAACTTATTACCGAACATTCTTCAAATTTCTCGAAGTACGTAGACACTAATAGACGTGTGTACGTTTCTAGAAAAGTGTTTAATGCTTTATAAGCCTTTGTGAAAACTATTTGTATTGTAGTGGTTTTACGTTATTTGTTTGTTTTGTGCGTTATTTAACATTGTGATTAAACTTTATGATTTGATCTTTTCTGTGATGAAGTATGTCGCAGAAATCAATTCTACAATTTGTCACAAAGAAACCTAGACTACAAGTAGTGAATAGTGGTGCTGGCTCAACTTAAAGTTAAGCAACCGAGTTTTAGAATTAGTGGTGTTGATTTGCTACAACTTCCTCACCCCCTTCATCGACTTCGGTTAAATACCAGAGGAAATGAGAAGAGAAATATGAATGGCTGTTTTTTGATACATCCATTGGAGGGGCGTTTTGTGAGTACTGCCTAGAATTTTTGAAAAATTATTTTGATGCACTACATAGAACAAGTGGTGTTTTAATGAAAATTCCATTTACCAACTTTCGAAAAGCAACTGGGAATACCTGGAAGCTCGACTAGCAATCTATATCCGAGAAATGCATAAGCTTCGTGAAGAGGGTCTTAAAAGATCGGTTCATACTTTACATGTTTAACAGTCGACTCATAAATGTATTCGCAACAGGTAAGCAATGGCTGCATTTGTGAGAAGCGTCTACTTCTTAGCAAAAAAAAAAATCCAAATATTACGAACTATGAACATTTGATTTCTCATCTTTTTTATGCTACAAGACGACTCTCTGAAGCAATGTGTGGAAAATTAGAGCAATCATTCGATACATGTAAGCAAAGCTACAGTTTGTATTCTGCTGACCTGCATTCCCGAAGTTGTAGATGATTGTGACGCATGGAACTGAATAACAAATATTACTCTATAATGGCCGACAAATCGTCAGATATCAACAATGTGAGTCAGTTGTCAATTTTGATTCACTATATGACACAGTGAAGTGAAAGAAAAATTCTTGAGCATTACTGATCTAGCAAGTACTGATTCCGAAACCATTATGAGTTCACATGACAGAGAGCTGATGAAAAGGAACCTGGATTACAAGAAAATAATTTATTGCACTCTCGATGGTGCCACCAATTTTTCAGTAAAAATATGTGTTGTACATAAGCAGCTTTCAGAGAAAGCAGGAAGGGAAATTCTTTATGTACATTGTAGGGCCTACCTTTTATCTTTAGCCTTAACCAGTGCTCGAGATAAAATCGTGTCTGTGAAGAGGGTTCTCTATGTCATCAAAGACATATATTCACTATTCCACAAGTCATTATAGCGTGAATGTGTTGCACGAAGTTGAAAGATCATCGGAAGAACCTGAACTGAACATTCTAGAATCAATTAAAGTGCGCCGGCTCAGTAATTACAAATCTGTTCATGTTGTCTCAACTTGTTACTACTAAATTGTGGTGGCCTGTCAGCACCTATACAAAGACGGTGCAGATTTAGCATCGTTAACAGGAGGTATTTAGCTGGAAATGGAAAAATCTAGTTTTACTGTTATCCTAGCAGTTTTTGAATGAGGCGTTATGCGCAGTATCTAATCTCAGCAAAGTTTTGCTAAATGAAACCTAAACTTTTCACCAGTTTCTCAGCTTGTGACGTTGATGATAGCACATTTGAGAGATATAGGGGCTCAGTCTGCCCATTTAAGTAAAGAAAACTATTGCTATAGCTGTCGTAAATCTCAAAATAAAGGTTTCTGATGTGCGGGCGATTTTTTAAAATGAGCCAGAAAGTCAAATCTTTAAAAACGTTAAAAATTTGTTGATACTATGATTGAACAAAAGGAGCACTGATTCAATGATCAAGAGGTCTCCCTCTTTGACGTATGTGCTTCCTTTCAAACAATCCAGTCAAAGTTCAGTTGGATGTATGATTATGTGAAGAGAGAATGTAGCTTCTTTGATGGACTGGATGTTGATGCCATGTGGGCTAACTTGAGTTCCTTGAAGTACGTTGCAAGAAAGCAAGAAGATCAAGATAAAAATCTTGTGCATTACTTGTGGAAAGCAAACATCGGTTATGACAATCTTAAAAATTAAATGAATGCCTGATGGTGTCGGTTTCGACTGCTGGTATGAACCGTATTTTATATAAGCTGAGAAAATAGATGGGACAAGACACGTTTCAAAGCTGC
>NW_013666051.1:210109-211923 GCF_000517525.1 Limulus polyphemus
GAAAACAATGAAGAAACTGTTCTCTGTCGTGTTGAAAGCTACACTAATAATAAATAAGAAGATTCCACTTTGTCAGAAACAAATCCACAAAATATTGTGGCTAAGCTAAAAGAGGATGACCTAATAAATATTTTAACACACAGGGATATTGGATTTATCAAGTTTCTTACAACAGGCTCAGCAGTTATAACATATACACATCGCAAAGAGATTGTTAAAGTTGGAGCACATGAATTTCAACATAAAGAAGGTCCATTTGATGCCAAAGATGGGCGTTCTATGAGTGCATTTTGGTTCAAACGACGCCTTCTTAATGGACAAGAGGTCAATCGTTCCTGGTTGGTGTATTCACCTCTACATAAAGCAGCATACTGTTTTTGTTGTCTTGTTTTTTATCTACATGTATGACATCCAATAGTCAGTCTGCTTTCAAAACACAGGGTAGATTCTCTAAGTGGAAAAAAAAATTGAAAAGTTAAATGCCCATGAAAATAGTGACAGTCATCGTGAGTCATTTGCTGCTTGAAAAGAAACTGAGCGCCAAATTTGTCTTCAAAGTGGCATTGATGAAGAGCTGCAAAGGCAAATTCAACAAGAAAAAATAAATGGAAAGATGTACTGCGACGGTTGCTGGATTGTACACAATATTTAGCTTCTCAGAATCTTGCATTTCGTAGTCATACTGAGGACATAACCTCAAACGAAAACCCTGTCACTTTTGAAGTTATTAGCAAAGTATGATCAAGTAATGAGATAGCACATAGAGCGTGTTAAAAACAAGCAAACGTCAACATCTTATCTTTCTCCTGAAATCCAAAATGAGTTTATAAATCTCATGGCTTTACATGTGCGAAATCATTGTTTGTCAGCATTTCGTAGAAACAAATACTATGGTATTCTGTTTGATTCCACACCTGATTTAGCCCATCGTGAGCAATTGGCCCAAGTGATTCGGTTTGTTGACATTGACTTTAAGACAAGAAAAGTAGAAGTCAAAGAGTCATTTATTGACTTTATACAGATAAAGGAAAAAGACGCTGCCAATATTGAGAAAACAATAAGCACAAAATTAGAAGCGGATGGAATTTTATTAAGTGATTGTTGTTCATAATTTTATGATAATGCTGCTGTCATGTCAGGTCATCTGTCAATCGTTCAACAAAGAATTCTGAACAAAAATCCAAAAGCAGTGTTTATAAACTGTGACAACCATAGTTTGAGCTTAGTATATCTTCATGCTGCAAGTCAGGAAACAACAGTTATTACCTTTTTTTGGTATAATTGAAGCCATTTATAATTTCTTTGCTCATTCAACAACTCGATGGGACGAACTGCAGCAGGAGCTTAAGACCTCTGTCACGAGTGAATCAGTAACACGGTGGAGTGCAAGAGAAAAGGCAGTAAAAGTTCTACATGAAAAAATGGATGAAATGCTAGGACTGTTAGAGCAATTAAGTGAGAATGGCAACACGGCTGAAACAATGCGGTGCTCATAATATTCTGCAACGCATGCTTAGATTTGATCTTCTTGTACTTTTGCATTTTTGGAGAAATCTTTTATCATCTAACAATCGAGTGCAGAAACGTCTTCAGGACACAAAAATGAATTTTAGAGAAACAGCTGCTGATCTTGATTCTTTGAAAGAGAAATTGATAGAATCGTGTGAAAAGTCCTATCAAGAAGCACTTAAGGTGGGCAAGAATCAATGTGAAACATGGTGATTGATCATTGAAAGAATAAAAATACCTCGTGAACGAATGCCAGGTGAAAATGCAGCTGATGCTGGATTGACTGCTGAACAGGAAATTTATCG
>NW_013666051.1:212597-229069 GCF_000517525.1 Limulus polyphemus
AGTTCTAGAAAATAGGTGGCGCCACACCAGTCACGTGACCTCGATGACGCAACAATATGTGCAGTTTGTAAACTAATAAAATGTGTTATTTGTAAAAAAAAAAACAACCTTCAACTGTTTTAATGACGGCAAATTTTTTTTTTTGCTTCTAATTATTTTTGTCGATGAAATATAATTTTCTCTTCAAGATTATACATAATATATACAACAGACTTAAGTCAGTAAATACTTTGAAGCATTCCAGTTTTCAATCTAACTCTGCCTGACAAAATCTGCAGGTGAAAGGAGTGTACATACATTTTTAAATTGTTGAACTTATAATATCTTGTACAATGAACATATGAGTGAAATAGGAAACCGTTACATGTTGTAGTTCTAGGACTTCTTCATGGTATTTAGCTGATCATAAGCTATACTACTTATGTGCCCGCAGAAGTATTGATTATGTCAGTGTGTAAACTCATCATAAAACCAAACAGCTGAATCCTGCCATTTTTTCCGAAGCCTGATGGTAACTTTTAATCGAAGGTTTTTAATTTTATGCTTTCATAAGTTTATAATATATCTCTTTATAAAAAAAACATTTTAAAAATTAAGACATGGGATTGCTATAATTGAAACATTTTATAAATAATGTTTTTTATTCCCTGTAAAGTATGTTTTTCATTTTGGCTCGAATGCTATACACTATAAATATAGTACTGTTTTTTGTTGTTTTTCTTTTTCCAGCTGCAAACTTGAACTGCAGCTGGCCTAGTAAAGAGATAATTGGATTTTCTAGATTTATAATAGCTAATAGTAATATTGAAGCCTCGATATAAAATAGACTTTGTTTACTTGTTACCTAGTTAGCCAATTTGTATTTGATACTTAAACTTTAAAGGTAGCTGCTAATCATTTGTGAAGAGAGGAGTAAATTGAAGACGAAAGAAGTTCCCGTTGGAAGATGAGCGTGAATGACACATTGTGGCAGTAATACTAACACCGTATATAAATATAATGGCGAACAGTTCGGAATTGAGCACAGGAAAGAGTGTATTTGTTTTGGCTGTCGTCATAGGGTGTTTTGCCGTACTTTGGCCCAAAATATTTTATCCGATGATGCAAACCGCTTTTTCAATAACAATGACCACATATGATAACGATGAAGGTAGGTTTTATGTATTTAAGAATTTCAACAGCATGTCTTAAACTGAACGTTAAAAGTTAAAGTTTAATTTTTAAACTTTAACTTTAATTTGTATTGCTATTATTATTATTATTAATAATAATAATACGAAATGATAGAAATTAGAAACTGTTGTGTAAGCCAATACATTTGCTCAGTTTCTGTTGCTTCTAAATGTATTTTGAATAACTTTTATTATAACAACAAATTCATTTATTTCTTGGATTATCTTTAAAGAGATGCTTTACAATCAGTAACAATGTCAGATGGAAATTGATTGGATTACAATTACAGTCCCATTAGGTTAGGGATAATGATCTACTGATATGACCACATAGAACTAGAAGTAGAACTTAGTATTACTACTAGTATAACTTAGAACTATACTGGCAGTATCAAAATATCTTTTGTTTAACAAAAACACCAAAATTTACTAGTGGCAGTGTAAAATTGGTAAAATAAATTTTGTTCTCATTTTAAATTTTATGGCATAAAATGTACAGATATATTATTATTAGAATTTTTATTTTTACTTCTCAGTGTGTGTGTATGAACAGCATAAATTGGAAAGTTTTCATCTTATTTTTATCAAATTTGTTGTAATGGTTGAATGCCCTCCACCAAAGGACCAGTTGATTAACTTCTGGTGAATGTAGGTCAAAGATTAAGGTCATACTGAAGTCAACCATATAACTCAAAACTTTCACTTTAATTTGATCAAATTTCTTGCAAAGGTTGAGTGTTTCTTAAGGACCAGTTGATTAAGTTTTGGTGAATATAGTAGAAAGGTCAGGGTTACATCTAAGGTCAACCATTCTCTGATAATGGTAGCAAATTAGGATTTAAAAAAATGGTGAAAACTTGTGTGTAAATAGAGATAGAAAGATTAAATTTGCACACCTGTATAAACAATTTTAAGGGTGAGGAATTTTTAGTGTATATTCTGATTGCTGTAAAAGTCTAAAATACTGCAAGGTGGAAGTTGCCTTTTTAGTAATTTTTTTAAAAGGTTATATATAAATAAAATTAAACTTTATTAGTTGCTGGAAAGTGGAAAAATGAATCAGCATACTTTCTAGTTTACCAATCCATAGTTTATAATTCATTACTAACTAATTATTTCACACAGAATACTCTTCTGTCTTTTTTTTTTTAAATAAATTTCATATTATTTTTACTTTGAAGAGGATAGCATATGTGTGTTTATGCATATGTGCTTTAATTATTCACTATATATGTAACCACAGATGCCAAACACAGGGAACAAGTGGCATGTGGCCCTCTCCCCACTTTGTGTTTTACCTAGTGTAAATAAAGTAGTATTAAGAACTATGTTAAGCTGATAAAATGATCAAACTTGTGATCAGATGTACATAACTGCGTGGCAATACCAATGCTTTTTAAATAACAAGTATTTCATACAATTATTTATATACATTCATTTAAGAATGATATTTTTTATATTGACATTTAAAATGTTTTCTTTTAGTTTTTGCTAATCAGAGCTTCTTGTCCACGATATAAAATATATTTGCCAAGTGAATGTTTTTGCTACTCATTTTTCAACAAAGTTAGGCACCCCTAAATGTAATGATGTATGTATATATATATATATATATACCAACTTGTTGTTAGGTGCAAGGATGCCAAACTGTGTTGTAAAGTAGGAGGTAAAAATATATATGTATGTGTGTGTGAAGTGTTTTAGGCTGTATATCAGTCATTTAATTCATTTATAATTATCACACTTACCACTTAAGTCTATATGTAACTAGCATATGTAAGTCACAAAAAAAACAGTTTATGTATTATGTGTAGTTATACATCATTTTAAACATCCAAGTTTAATCCTAGAAAATACTAAATCTGAAATTTAAGTTAATTATACAGTTACATGTAATTATTTTAATCAGTAAAAAAAGTACAGGGGAGCACTCTGGTTCATTCAGGTCTCACTACACCACTTTGTGCATGGGCATTTTGACAGAATTATATAATACTAGTAATGCAGATACATAATTTTATATATTTATCGATATACTGTTTTTATGTGTGTTTATGTTTACCATATAAGCTTATGAGATTTTGCTTTATCTCTGCTTACATTTTTTCTTCTACCTTTTCTCTTTCTAAGTTTTAATATAAAACCTAGGATAAGTTGCAGGTGTAGATATATATCAGTATTTACAATCAACCTGACATTTATATTATGTATCAGCTTTGAGTATTTGAAGATGTAGTAATTTTTTGTCATTGCTTCATGCACAAGTATTAATAAGTAACTATGTAATAGAAATATTACAACATTTCTTGTAGTGTGAAACCTTAAGTTATCTTTGGTCTTGAATAGAAAGTTTTGGCGAGAATAGCCATTCTCATATTGACCCTGAGATACTTCCTGCTCGAGTCAGAGCAGCAATGGGAGAAAGTCGTCCAGGAAGTCGACCACAAATTCATGAAGGCAGGGTAAATAATTTATGGAAAAGTTTTTGAAAACATAATATGGTGTAGTTTTTACATTTCATAAAAATACCACTCTTTTGTTGTATTACTGAATAAATTACGCTGTTTAAAACATTTAATGTATCAGAAATTTTCAATATTCTAATTATGATAAAGCACAATTACTGGTATTCAGTAATTTCAATGGCACCCATGACTTCATTTTTATGGAAAATAAGTGTCAGTAATCAGTTATGTGATTTAAAAAGCATATGTATTATTTTGGTGTTTATGTCTATAAATAATTATTTGGTATTACTGGCTTTTCAGCACAGATTGACCAGAAAATATTTGTTAATGGGGTGTGTAATAACCTCAGATATTAAACCAAATTGTACTTCATTTTGTCATGATTAAGAGGAAAGAATGAATAAATTAATTAATTCCTTCATCAGAACTGCATTCAGTTCATCAACACTCTTTAGAGGTGAATCAAATATTACCAAACATTTTTCCAGAACATCCCATATACCATCATTTCCCAAATTTTTGTCATCTCTTTAATAAATATGGTTTTTTTGCACCCCCTTTCCTTTTTTTTAAACGAGTGAAAGAGTGAGTTAAGTGACAAGATATAATACATGGATACACATTAAAATGCTATATGTGTTGTAGTAATTACTTATTATTTTCATTTATTAAAATGCTTAATTTTTCATTATTGCACTGTTGACTCTACACTAATTGCTCGTGCCCCCCCCCCCCCAAGAAATCATTTATGCCCCACTAGTGGGCATGCCTCACACTTTGGAAAACGCTACCATACACCATTCACATTTTATCAGTTTGCTTGGTACACTTTTCCTTCTTTCAGGAAGTTGCTAATCAGTTGAAAATACTGGAGTGCCTTTTTCCTTCAACCATTAGAAAAAACTGTGACCAGCATTAGGCTAAATCCCTAGATTGTATGGCATTCATAGTGCCATGCTGTAAAACATAAATATGAGTTTGACCATCAATGCTTGTCCATTCTCAGACAAGTATGCCACCACTGCCATGTGTAACTCTTTCCTTCATGATATTGGAGTTGTATTTGCTCTCAGGTGGTGTCTAAATAAATAAAGATTTTGTACCTGGCTGTAGTGTAAAGTATGATTTGTCTGTAAACAAGATATTCTCTCACATTTTGTTTGAACAGTCCACATTTTCCTATACTACTAAAAATAAGCTGTTTATGGTGGTGGATTAAAACAAAGAAATTCCCAAACTGTGGATCGAAACCCACTGGTGGGTCACAAGGGTTATTGGGGTTAGTTGTACAACAAGATCAAAGACAGTAAAACATAAGTGTATTTTTATTGTAAAATTAATTATGAAATATGAGTATTTGTGCAGTTTCATACCTAGAATACAGAAAACTTCACTTATTTCTTAAATGTTTTGAGCGGTGTATTTCACAATGCCTTACAGATAACTAATTACTTGAAACAATTTTGAAATAAATTTTATTTAATAAAAATTTGACTTGAATATACTGATAAAAAATTTAAAAACAAATAAAGGTAATCAGAATATTTGCTTCATGGTGATTCAGTTGTAAGTCTAAAGGTTTTTAGTGTTAAAAGCAGATTTCAGTACCCAGTGTGCAGAATACAGATAGCTCGTTTTGTAACAAGAAAGAAACAAAAAACAGAATATTTAGAATATTTTGTTTTGAATGTACACTTTTTAAATCATTAGTTCTAGAGATGAAGTCAATTGTTGTAATTAGCTATTTTCAAGTTTAACTAATGCGTCATTTAAGAATAAACTTTTATGAACGTTCAGCATCCACTAAAATATTATTGGCTTTGATACAAAAAACGTAAGGTATCTAATAATATTTTTAAACTGGTTACAGTATTAGTTGTTTTAATGTATATATATATATATATATATATATTTAGTGTATATATTAATAACATATTGGCTAATTTCCTTAGCTCATGTATTTAAAAATTCAAAATAAGTGTTATTAATTAACTTGTTTTGTTCTAGCCTTTGATGCACCCTGCTGCAAAACAGGGACCCAAAGTTCAACCTAAAAGTGGTGGAGCCATGGGCATCATAATGCCTATTTATACATTGTTAATTGTTGTATTCTTTTTATACACTATATTCAAGGTAGGAAAACATGATGCCTATTTATTAGATTGCTGTGTTGTTAATATGTATGATATTCATTGTAAAATATAATAATGCATACCCCTGTTACCTATTTCAATGTTACCCTATTCAGATGTACTATGTTCAAGGTATAAATTAGTAATGCTTATGTATGTGTGTGTGTATATATATAAAACAATCATTACAATAGAACTAAAATTAAACAATTACTTTCCATTATCAGTCCTAGTTGTCAACATTAAATCATAATGGATAATGTCTGTGGCCATAGCCCCAAAATACATCGGAGATATTCCATCTATCAGACAAAATCCAGATGCTGATGTCAAATTAGTCAGCAGCTATTGAAAATGAGTTAACGATTAGGAGTTGAGTGTTTACATCCACAGTGTGTCAACTCCTACTGCCTTTCACTCTCTCAACCAGTACACAAGTACACACACTGCAATCTGAATAAAGATTGTTTTTATTGTGTATCACATTTTGTTTCCGGTCCTTTTATTTCTTAGTACAGATGCAGTTAGTTTTAATGTAATTTACTATTATGTCTCAATTTATCTTTCTAAGCCATTAGTTATATAGTGGACCTACCCAGTTTACTTCTTTTTTAGACACACCTGAAAAGACAGTTACCCTTAAAGCTCAGATACAACCTCAAAATAGAAATAAAACCACCCTAAAAATCCTACAAGGTAAAACTCCCAACTTTCACCCTTTTATTTACAAAACAACATAGCATAATGTTTTGGGACAACATGGGACCTATTGGTCCATCTTGGCTGTGGCATCCTCTAAAATAAACTAAAACTATTAATAAATTAATTTTAAAAAATGGAGAACAGAACTAGTCTGTGCAGTATACAACTTAGTAACGATGACTGTTCAGCATCAAACACAAGTACACACACTGTAATCTGAATAAAGATTGTTTTTATTGTGTATCACACTTTGTTTCCGGTCCTTTTATTTCTTAGCACAGTCGCAGTTAGTTTTAATGTAATTTACTATTATGTCTCAATTTATCTTTCCAAGCCATTAGTTATATAGTGGACCTACCCAGTTTACTTTTTTTTTTTAGACACACCTGAAAATACCACAGAATAGGTTAGAAGGAAAACTTTTGATGCCATGACTGCAGGACATTGTGCAGTTTTTGTTTCCATTAATGTTTGTATTGCCCTTACTTGACTCTCTTATATAATCAAGTTTAAAGAAATTCTTTTGACTTAAAGAATGGTATTTTCTGCAAGTATAAGTACTCAAGACTGAGAAGGAGAATTACTGTATAAGAGAAACAGTTGTTGGTTATAGCTGAAGTCCTGTTCTAGATGTTGGACTATTGCCGATTCTGCAAATGTCCATGACATTGGTCTCTGTATTCAAAGACTTGGGAATATCATCCAATTTTCTCATGCACCCAGAATGGCAAATCGAGCATTTCCCTTGAGAATCTATCTCAATGCAAGAGAAGCACAGATGACCAAGGGTCTCTGAGGTGGAATGGCTCCTGATGAAGCTGAGATGATACGGGGCAGTCTGTACAGGACTTTCAGGTTGTTGCAGCCAGAATAACACAACACCACTACTGATTAAGGCTGACGAATAAGAACTGAAAATTCCAATTGTGGAAAGTCTGCTGGTCAGTGCTATTTTCTTGGTAGGTGAGACACTGGGCACCAACTATTGGAGACCATGAACTATGGGGCAGTTGAAAGCCTTTTCTGAGCTAGGAGGTATCCTACTAGGGTGACCATGGATTAAAAAGAAACCAGAAGTTGCACAGAGCTGATGAATGAGCTGCAAGGAGCAACTTGTTGCTCTGTAGTTCCAAACCAAAGACCAACTGTATGTCTAATGGTTGTAGTCCCAGAGTATGCCTACCACACCATTTGTTGCTATGCAACTCTAGACCAGAAACCAACTATATGTCTAAAGGTTGTAGTCCCATACTCACAACTTTAGCAGCATCTCAGCCAAGAATTAACCAAGAACTTGCAAGGAAGAGGCTTTATCTCACAACCAAAGGCCCTTGTGAATAAGACAAAGGAGATTTTTCTCCACTGTGTTCAAAGATATGGTGAAAGAAGACCTAGACTGTTTCCTGAAGCATTTCATGTGGATGATCTGTGCCATGGCACAGTAAAGCATACCTTGCAATGGCTTCTGCAGATTGTGAAGACATCCTTGTGGATGAGTTTGTCAAAGGTTTCCAGGGAAAACAGTATAGCATTAACTGGATGTAAGAGATGTTTTAATCCTAACAATGTCAGTTTCCATAGTGACAAGATGTAAAATGATGACTTTGAACCATTGGCAAAGAGGAAGAAGCCTGCAGTGGTAGCTGTTGTGGCCACCCTTCAGATGAACTGTTCTACCCAGGTACCTATACCATGCCTAGGGCTAAACATTCCTCCAAACATCTTGGTACTGTGATGCAAGTACACTAATTTCCAGTGTATGGGCAGAACTATCCTTATCCATCCTCCCATAATTGTTGTGTTGCAGCCTCTATCCATATGTCATACTGGAAGAGAGGATGAAACATATGCTTTGGGTGTGGTATGTTTTGTCATTTTCAAGTGCACTGCTTGTACTTTCCTAAACAGCAAGGTAGGTAAGGCTATTAGTTTTGACCAGTGGTTCAGGAGAACCAGTAATGTCCATACTATGCCTGTGGTTTATAAATTTATCTTGCATTTCTACCTTCTTGTATTAATATAGTATTATTTGGAATTTATCACTTATTCTGTATGTGTGTGCAGGTTTCACATAATACGTGGTCAAGAAAGTTGTTAAATTTATTCCATTTTAGCCTCCTTTGTTCCTTTGTCATTCTCTGGAGATAACATTTATTCTGTCCATGAGATATAGCTGTAATGTTCCACATTATGAAAGAATGTTGACAATAGTGACTTCCAATGGCAGGTAAAATGATACTTAGAGGTCACGACCTCCCTCATGTTTCAGTAGAATTGACCAAGGTTACATAGGTGGTGCTTGCATCCTGAAAATATAGTGTTGTAGATATTTGGTATATAATGCTATGATCTCTTAGCTTTCTCTCTCCCTCAAGATCAAGCTCTCAGTTTGGTAAGTGAAGTGTAAGTCATTTCTTTGTAAATAGTAATGCTCTTCTAAAGTTTAACCTGAACAAATTCTTATTAAAAATCTTTATGAGTTCCTAAGAGAGCTTATAAAGGTAATTATAAAGTAAGCATGCTATTTTTTTTGTCCTATACATACATTCATTTGATTATGTTTGTGGGTTTGAATAAAGATTATTTCATTGTGTTCTGTACATTTGTATCCAGTTTCTTTCTCAAACTTAGTCAGAGAACTCAGAATTACTTTATAATAAATATCTCGGTAAACCTTGTTATTAAAGGAAGCTATCTCCTTGTTCTAAGATTAACTCAGTTTACCTGAATACACCATGTGTTGAGCAGCAGGGTGGGTAACATTATCAATTTCAACCATCAGCTCAGCAGGTCTGGGAGAACTAAGAACAAATAGTAAATACTGCCACTACCATTTTGGAAAACTGGTGGAGCCCAAGTCAAGCCTGGCCACTGACTTGGGGTCACATGGCAGACAGCTTGCACCAAAATGTGTGATGATCAGCCCAGCTCTCTCAAGACTGAGCGAGGCTTGATATATTACCTTGAAGGGTAAAAGGGTAATAGATAGAGTTCTTGGTTGATACAGAAGTGGCCAGAACATTGGCAGATCTTGTGGTTTATCAGGTTCTGTAATTGAGACCAACACTTCAAACACTGGGTACTGACTTTGTTCTAGAGAATGGTAATAGACTAGACATGAGGTGGAGAGGTAGGTCTTGGCCTCTGTCTAGATGCCACTCACAGAATGAAGGTAGTCATCTCTGGCCATGGTTCTGGAATTAGCATTGTCATGATGTGTGCTATAGTGAGTTTCACCTTTTACCTGTGCAACCAGTAGATTGGTTATCCATGGGAGAGTTATCCAATGTTGGCCAGATCGAACCCAGGAGCCATGGATTGCACAAGTGTATTTGTCAGAAGAAACAACAGTACATCTGTATGCGTAAGTAGTGTTCCACGGTTTGCTCGGATGAAGTCTAATGTGTCAGTGCCATGTAACATGACTATAAAGCCAGTCCAGAAAGTGAGCATCATTAGCTTGATCACTATCTGTTTAAAGGGGGACAATATCCCAGTATTGTTTTGTAATTATGGACAATCAGCTATCCAGGTTTACAGTGGAATTATCATTGGTGCAGTAGATGAATTGAAAGTACATGGATGATAAACATCTGAGGTCATTGGTTGAGGGCTGTGCAAACAATCTGGACCCATTGCAGTGAAAGCAACTCGGTGACTTGTTGGAGGACTATAATCATGTGGGACTAGATGGCCAACAAGGTCAAACAAAAATAAAAACTCGCCACTATGTGTCTGACCAAGAAACCAATGTAACAGATTCCCTGAAGTTCTAAGGAAGTACATACATACACAGCATTTAGATATAGTGAAAGTTAAAGGACAGGATCTTACAAGAGAATGACATGTTATTGCCAGTGGTGGTTTCTAGGATAAAGGCATGTATGTGATGATTTTGTGTTGATTTGAGATGACTGAATGACATAATTCACATTTATGTCTTCCCTCTTGTTACTAACAGATGAATGTCTGGATTCATTGGAAGGATCTTGTTGCTTAAGCATTTTAGATTATTGCATCTGGTTACTGGCAAGTCAAGCTGGTTGACATGCATTCCTAAACTGCTATAAGCACAAGAGATGGCTTGTATGAGTTTTTCACCATGCTATTCAGCCTGTGTAACATGTCTGCAACTTTTGAGAAGTTAATGAAATTTACAACAAAGGGAGTGCAATGGCAGAGATGCAGGTCTGTGTCAATGATGTTTTGTGTTTGATTGCATGGTTAAATCTGCAGTTGAGGACCTGAGAATGGTATTCTAGACTTGAAATTGAAACTAGGCAGATTTGCACTCATGTACACAGAAGTGAAATTTCTCAGTCATATTGTAGGTAAAGATATACATCTTTAAGGCAAAATATTCAGCTGTTGAGGAATTAGAGTAAATGGAAATTGCAGGTAAACAACTAAAGGCACCATCCACATATGGGATTGTTAGGTCAAGTAACCTAGGAACATCAGCTCTCTTCGATACAGATCTAGAAGAGCTCAAACAATTAATTAGATAACTGTTAACTCAGAATGGAAGAAGTGAAATGTAGGACAAAAGATGTTTCGATGGCAATTTAAAAGGACATATTGTCAGGAACTAGAGATACATCTTTAATTAGAGAGCTCTTTATTGAAGGTGGAGAAAGTAAACCACAGAGAAGATGTTTTCAAAGGGTATATTGCAGAAACTGTAGTAAAAGGTATTAAGAAAATGAAGACTTCTCCCAAAGGATAACAGAAAAAGGAAACTGTTGTAAGTCTGGAAAGACATGGTCATTATTTCTGAGACTGATGAATGAACTGTTGATATTAAATCAATTATATGATATCCTGAGGATGAAAATATTTCATATACCCCAATTGAGATGAGAATATTTAAAGAAACCAGTCCATGAGTCAGTGATAGGAAACCTTGCACCTTGTTGATTGATGCTAGTTCTATGGCAACCGTTATTTGACCTGACTTGGTAATGAAAGCTGGGAAATTGCCTCTGGAGGTGAAGCAAGAAGATGGATTGGTTCAAACAAGTGGTTATAGAGTTTCAGCAAGAGGAAAGTTGGATGCTATGCTCACCTTGGAAAGCCTCTCTACTCAACATGATGTGTTGGTAATTGATACTTAGGAAGAGTGCATATTGGTAATAGACTTGCTTCAAACATTTTCATTGTTTATTATGATGACAAAATTCCTCTGCACTACATGATATTTACATCACCACAGGTTGAACTTCCATTGACAACAATAAGGAAAGCACAAGATAATAGAGATAACCAGCTTAAAATGTAACAAAGAATTGAGAAAGATGGATGGCTCCAGCCATATGTCGTTCATTATGATTGTCTTCAGAAGAATGCCAGCAGTAAAATGGCCAACTAGTTAGTTTCAAGAAAGTCTTTGCCAGAGACAAATCAACATACTGAAAAGTATGAGGTTCTTGTCAAAATCATTTTCAATGTATCACCAAAGGATGGAACAACTGTCACAGATTATTGTGATGGTCCATTTGAAGAGAACTCTCCCAAGTGACAAGAGAACAAGAAACAGTACTTCTGTTAGCTGTCAGAATTTGTGCATATTGTAGAAAAAATGTTTGTTATAATTTTATTTAAAAGATAATCTGAACATTTTTTACTTTTGGCATTGCTAAAGTCAAGATGATCACATGGACCCTGTTTTGTTTGTTTTTAAAATATCTAGCAATCCCCATTGATCTCATGTCAGTCAAATAAATTTAAAATCAAATAATGAAAAAATGTTTTACTATCATTGACAATAATGTTTTTTATTGAGAATGTTTTGAAATTTCAATTAGAAGTAATTAAGTACCAGTTAGTCAGTTTATTCATGTACATATGATTAACAAAAATAATAAACAGTAAGTAAAGTTGACTTATCAGAATATTTTCCCTTCACCTACAATACTCATTAAACCTAATGAAGATATCTTGTTGAAGAAAATTTCTGTAGCTTTCAAACAAACATAATTTAACATGCAAAGACTTTTATATATGAAAAGAACATCTAAAAAGTATAAAACATATTCCAAACTCCTTGTTTTATTCCTAGGTATACAAAACTTCCCCTTGAATGCCTTTAGCCAATGTTACAGGAGTTCTGACCAGCATTTCCTATGAAAACATACATTGCTGCTTGAACCACTTTATTTACTATGAAGTGAAAATTCTAATTTCTGTTTTATCCAATTTCATATTTAATCTTTTTAGCTATATCCAAAGCTGTTTCATTAGTAAATGATCAAATTGCTTAATGTGGCATCATAAAAGGGCTGCCAGCAAGAGAATCACTTGAAAATCAAGAAATGGATAGTATATCCTCAAAGAGTGATTATTTCTTAGTAAATTTAAGGCTGTTCTTTTGGTTGAGCAGAAAAATTATAAAAAAAAAATTAACACATTTGTTGTCTACAGGCAAGACTCCTCAGAGCTGCACTGAAATTAAAATTTGAAAATTTTTTCATTTTTGTTTATGAATTACATTAAATGCTACAAAATGACAAAATATTGATTATCAAAAATTTTGAGTTATGCACTATTGAAATAAAGTTAGAATTATTATTTTTTACTCAAAATTCAGTTTGAAAAAATTTAAAGTGTCAAAAAATTCACTCTGTGAAAGTTGTGGTGATAAAATATGAAAAGCAAGAGAAAACCCTGAAAAGTTCACACAATATCCACACCATAAGCCACAAAACAAAACCACCAAAAAGATTTGGTGACTGGGCAGCTTGGTTACAATAAGAAATGAAAAAACATTGTTTTGTTAACCAAACATTGTGGTTGTACTTTGAATTTTACATATTTCAGTAACAATTGTAATGATGAGATTTATGAATATTAATGTTTTCAGTTGTGAAGTGTTGCTTTGATTTTAATTATGGAACTTTATATTTAATATGTTATTGTTTTCTATGTGTTATAGGACTGTTTGAAGTACTTCATAATCCAGGGAAGGTTTTAGAACTGTGTGATATGACTAGAATTTTTTTAAAAGTTTAGAAAACAATTTTAACTATTTATAAAAAGCAAGTTTGAATAGATTGGATTATTGAATTTGTTAGTTAGTTAATGAGTAATCAGTGTATTGTTTCATATGTTTATCTTTTCCTGCCAACCAGTTAGTTAGTTTAGTGCTAAGAATAGTTTGTCTTTCAACAGAAAAATAGATATACAGAATTAGCAAGTAAGTGGACTTTGTGTTAGATGTAGTTTACTTGTGAAGTTAGGCCTATTGGTAAATGTTGATTATGCTAAACAAAAAACTTAAAGAAATAAAATGTTTTATTATCATTAAGTGGACTGGATTTTGCACTTGTTTTTACAGGAAAATCCAAGTGAATCTGCCAAACAATAAACTAAATATTAGTCATTTTAATGAATAAGGTATATATGGGATTGAATTTAAACCATGTAAAGAGAAAGTTGTGACTTTGAACAGTACTGTATTTCTAGTGTGGAAAATATACTAAAGTACCATATTATAGTATGTGATTGTTCCTAGTTTATATTACAAAAATGAGCAAATGTTCTTTATTATTCAGTTTGTATTTAAAAAGCCTGCTGATGAGGAAACATTGAGACAGCCACTAATCAAAGACTTTCACATGGATCATGAACATCGTAAGTATATCCTTGCTAAGGAATATGATGAGGAGAAAAAAAAAGGAGCCAAGTCGAAGAATGTGGAAAATAAAACAAAGAAAATGTTGCAGGAGTATGGGAAAACAAAAGGTAGCATATTAAGCGTTTTATACTCTGATGTAATGCAAACTACAGAACTCTATTTTGTTTAAAGATATACATTTTCTAACTTATTAAACCTTAGTGTTCTCATTAAATGTCCATAAAATATATATATATTTACATTTTGGGGGCTTTTGTAAAGCCAAATGATATCATTATGTTTGTTTTATATATGCACTTATATTGTTTTATATAAATTATGTATCATGAAAGCTTTTAAATTTAAATTGTAATCTCATACTTCTAATAGTTATTTGCATCCATGCATACACAAAGTGACAGTGAACATCATGAAACTCTGGAAATTTGACATCATATTTCTAGAAAAGTTTTAAATTTTGTAAGAAAAAAACTTAATACTGGTTGCCAGAACATATTTCAACAATGCCAAAGGGTCAGTAGTTTTACTTCAGTATGTGAGTTGTATTATTGTGGTACATCTAGGTGAAACTGAATGAACATTACAGCTGTTTTAGATTGGTCCATCACACAACAGAAAATTCACTCAAGATATTGATTACAGAGAAATTCTAAACCTCTTACTAACTGAGTCAGTGTAAAACAAAATAATGAGGCTGGATATGAAACATGAAACAAAATGCACAATCTTTGTTGTACGCTAAATTACAGACATAATGGCATAGTTGCTTGAATGTTAAACATGATGGACCATCACACTACCTAAATACTTTCAGTTGTTAACCTTTCAGGATTCTGTTCAGAATATATTCACTAAAGGTGATGTTCCAGACAGACTGACAAATGTAATGTTCCTTAGCATCTAAGAAACCTCGCATTTACCAAGGGTGACCATTAAATTTATATCCATGTGACTGATCATTTTCATCACAATATATATGAGGCTATAATCTTTGGATATCACTTGAACTACCCCTGAATGACACAATTGTGTCAACATCCTTACACAACATGCAGAATTCTACAATGACTTTCTTGGGCAGAAAAGGTATTATCCACTTAGTGAACAACAAAGGAACAAAGAAAGCTCAGAATGGAATCAACTTAATGGCTTTCTTGACCATGTTTTGTGTGAAACCTGCACATATACAGAACAAAGAATAAATTCAGAATAAGTACTAAGATATTATAAGAACATATAAATGCGTGGTATATTCATGTATCACATTATCACTGTGTTAGATTTATTTATATAAAATAAAAATTAGTTTAAAATTTTTATTTGCTAAAACATTTTTCAGCATGTCAGTTATTTATAAAAGTTATTTTCAGTTAATTAATGATATTAAGTAATAATATAAATCACAAAATGTCGGATATAACAATAAAAACTGTATGTGTACTTGTGTGTGGTATTATACTTGTTTATTCTGGCAGAGTTGGTTGTTGATTGGTAAATCAGCCATGTAAAGTAATGGTTTTGGTCTTAATGTGTTAGGACTAACCAACACCCTAAGAATATTAAGCCAGAGAGATCAGTCTTAATGGTTTTCTTGACCACATTCTGTGTGAAACCTGCACACACACACACCGAACAAAGAATAATTTCAGAATATGTGCTAAAAGATTATAAGAAGATAGAAACTCATGGTATATCCATGTACTACTTTATCACTCTGTTAGATTTACTTATATAAAATAAAAACTAATTTTACATTTTTTATTTGCTAAAACATTTTTCAGCATATCAGTTATTTACAAAAGTTATTTTCAGTTAATTAATGATATTAAGTAATAATCTACAGGTAGTGGCCCAAAAAATGGAAATACCAATGTAAAGTCCCTTAACAGGGTGTTGGGCCATCAAGTTCGGCCAGTACAGCCTGTATGCGCCATGGCATAGAGTCTAACAGTGTCTGGAATTCTGCAGGAGGAATGTGATACCATTCTTCCACGAGAAAGTCGATCAACTCTTTCCCAGTTGATGGAAGTAGAAAATGGCGTCTCGGGCATCGTTCCATCATATCCCATACATGCTTGATTGGGTTCAGATCTGGTAACTGAAAAAGCCATGACATATGGATAACATCAGTATCATGTTCCTCAAACCATTTGGGGACTACTTGTGCTCTGTGGACAGGGGCATTGTCATCTTAAAAGACACCCCTCTCTGCATGACAGAAATGATGTAATATGGGGAGAAGATGATCACTCAGTACCATTAAGTAACGATTAGCATCGACCTTGCCTTCTAAGAGTATGAGTGCACCCAAACCATGCCAGGAAAATGTGCCCCACACCATTATGGAACCATCAGAACCATTCAC
>NW_013666051.1:229887-239454 GCF_000517525.1 Limulus polyphemus
CTGCTTTGTAGTGGAAGAAGAACTAGCAGAAAGTAAGTACATTCTTTTTATTAAGTGTAAGGCTAACTGGGTAATAGATATTATCTTTTTTTTTACATTATTCTTTTGTTCATTAAAAAGAAGTTAATTAAATGAATCTGTTCTCTAAAGTTAAGAGTGTGTTAGTGCATATATATGTCCCTACTCTAAAGTTTTGGCTGGATGAAAAGTATTGTGTTTGCACAATGTTACATCAAGAGTTGACATTTTATAGTGAATTTATAACAATAATCAACGTCACTTGCATTATAGAGGCTAATTGTATCTTATCAGCAACAGTTCTCTTAAGTTCAGTCAATTCTGAATTTCAAGCAGTATGTTAAAGAATAGTAAAATGGTAGAAGAACACTTGTATGGAATATACGAACTTCGAAAACTTAGGAAAATTTTGATAAAGCTATAGTGTGAAAAAGTTTGGATGGAACAACACTTGTATGGAGTATATAAACTTTGAAATATTTTCATGAAGACATAATGTGAAAAAAGTTACAAAAACAATGTAAAATATCAGGTAGGATATATATTTCAAATCAGTGTATCCAGCTAAATGGGATGAAAGAAAATAAGAACAACACAGCTTTAAACTTAATTTTTTGACAATATCTTGTACCAAAGGCTATCTGAATATCAGGAAAAGTAAGGACTTGGATATTCAAGAAAATTAATTTCTTTAAATCTATATCTCTCTTCTAGCCAGTAGGAACTTTCGGTTTTGGGGATTTATTCTTAATTTCTAGTGATGATAAGGTTTGAGTTACAAAAAGTAGAGAAACAGTATATTAGAAGAAAAAGTATCTTCTCTTGTTAAGTTTATTCTGTTTCTTATAAGTTTTGAAATATAAATAAGTGTAAATGTGAAGCTGCAACTTAATCACTTTTATATTAGTCTAATAAGTAAACTCCTTTACTGTAGAAAACTATGAGATCAGTCAACTAAGGAAAAGACTAGAAGAAACAGAGGCTGCAATGGAGAAAATTATGAAACACATGGGGGTCGTCACAGAGCATCTAGCAGTGGGCATGGCTTATTTACCAAACTCAACAGCCAGCACAAGCTCACAGGTAGCTGAAAGATCTGCTTAAAATTGTCAAACAATGCCTTGTTTCATGGGAAGATCACCATCATGGAGATTCATTTTTCTGTAAAATTTCAGATAAAGACATGTGATGATATTCCATGTAACAAAGCATTGTTTAGCATACAGAAATTTCATGTTTTGAAAAAGTTTCCTTCAGATGTACCTAATGTATGAGTGTTTTGTGAAATTTCAGTTTAAAGCAGTATTTGAGCCAGAATATGCCAAATTTATCATTACAGTGCTCAGGAATTTCATGTTATAGTTAAAATTCCAATTTTTGAAGATGGTATTGTTGTATTCTTATAACAGTCATATTTCATGTGTTTCTTTGATTGTTAAGAACACCAAAGCAATGACATGGTCAAGTTTCTGATGCTTATATTGTTTCTCAGCAGAGAAGTTTATCACATTTTTAAATCAATTGTAGGATTAATGTCACAACTGTAACACAGATAAGATTTTGAAATACTTAGTGATGTCACAGCACAAGATATTACAAATACTTATATTGCATGTTGGATTGATAACAAAACATATTAAAAGCAAAGTTCTTGTACTTAAGATGCCAGAACTTAAAGTTTTCCATCTTTTAACCCTTTCAGCATGGGCTGATACATTTTGTATCACTTTGACTGGGGAAGGACATACATGCAAAAAACATATGGTAACTCTGAGTGTTCCTCTCAAAACCTTGTAAGATTTTGTTAAAGTTTATAAGTATTTTGTACACAAAGAATGACATTATTCTAATTATGTCTTTCTAATAAAAAACTTATTTATCTATAGTAGTTATTTGCATTAAAACTGTTAAAATAGTTCGATGCAAGGTGATTTTCATTTTAAGTATAAAAACACTTTTCATCATCTTATAGTTTCATATTTCATTTGAATAATCTCTAGAACCTCCTAAAAGGATATCAAAATGTTTATATGTTATTTTTAATTTTCTCAACCATATCACTCTAGCTATCATAATCAATGTACAATACAATGAAATGATTAAAATCAGGAAACAGAAAAAATACATAATTTTTTGTAGAAAGATTTACCTTTTGTTAAATTCATAATTTTAGGTCTTTTCCTTTTCACATACAATTAATTTTTAATGTTTTGTTTTCCTTTCTTGTCCTTTACCACTTATTAGTCATCTTGATACAAGTCAATGGTGCCCTCGAGGCATATTACAGTTTCTTTGGGAGACACGTGCAACCCTTCAATAAAATTTTCATTCAGCACATAATATCATAAGCCTTGAGAATGGATGCAAAATATGATGTATATATATTTAAAAAATGTTTAAACCTTTTAATTATGCATTTTAAAACTTAACTAATGCCTAATTAACTAAAATATAATAGTAAGACCCAAATACAATTTAACTGTATCTCTAACTATAACATATTTAGGTAAGAAACAACTGTAAGTGCTGTGGTCAGTCAAACAGCCAACAATACTACAATCAGTTCCATGTACTCTGTGATGACAACTGGATGCCAATTTCAAAATAACGATTGTTAGATTATAGTTTAAAATAAAGTATTTCTAGTAACTATACACATGTGTATGTAACATCTACATTTAGGTTATAAAGCCAAATAAATCTGTTGAAGGGCGTGGCAACTGTCAGGGGTTGAAAAATATATTACTCGTTTTAACTGTATTCATACAGGGAACTTTGAAATGATTGAGTCAAAAGGTTATGTAAGCAAGGCATTGTCTAGATGTACCTCTACTCAACTACCATTTTATTATTGAAGATACAGAGGGCCAAAATAGAGCATTTTCAAAGCTCGTTGGTCACATTACAATTCATCTGAAGTTTTAAGTAGTTTTCTAAACGTTTATTTTGAAATAAAGGACTTAAATCTTGGATAAAATAAAACTTTGAATCATAACATACATTTTAATGTTAATTGTATTCACATACACTGATAGTAGAGGTGTTCGATTAAATTTTGAATGTAACACAGTGACTTGTGCTGAAAAGCATTTAAAGGGGCTCCTGTTGCAAAAAGATTGACACTGTTTTTAGGATTAACTTCTAGTCAACTAACACAGAAAATTTTTTGGAGCACTTATTGGTGTTACAATGCAGTTTCTTGCATTTTTATATTATTTTAGAATTAATTAAGAAAGTAACACAGAAACGCTCTTGAAGTATTGGTGTCACAGCAATTAAGTCTTTCACACCTTTACATAAGAAACATAAAAGTTTATTGGCAGATTATATTGTAATAGGTGTTGTTAGCAAACTAAATCACAACCACTAGTTTTGTTTTGTTTCAATTATCTTTTACAGTAAATAAAACATCATTGATTTGTAGCTTCGTCAGACATTGCAGATTATATTATGTTAAAAGATCTACCACTTTTATTCTACATATTATGACAAGTAATATAAAACTGATCAATTTTATTGTGTGTCATGACAGCTTTTACAAGAACTAACATTATATATATATTAGGTTTGTCCTGAATTGCATGACAGCTGTTGCAGAAAATAGCATATTGCTATAAAGGTTAATTCTAATTTCAAACAACTAACACTATGAGCATTTGTCATTTAGGTTGAAATCAACTTAATATATTATAGAACAGGTATATAGTGTTCACATTATTCATGCAGTTGTTGATGCTCTGCGGTGTGTGATTTCTGAAATGGAGCAGTTTAAAGAAAACCTGGTAGATGTGGAAAGATGTAAGACTAACCTAGCTACACTGGAAGCTGTGCAGAGCACACAAAGAATGTCAGCAATGATAAGATCTCTAAAGGTAGTGTGCAGTAGACAGTGTGTAAAGGTAGTGAGCAAGCAGCAGACAGGCTAAAGCTTGTAAAGTTGATGTGCTGTCTGTGATGTTAAAAACCTTTTTAAGATAGTTTGCTTTAAGTCAGTAATAAAGCATTTAGAGGTAGTTAGAAGTGTGCAGTAAGGCAGTTTTCATATATCTTGAGTTGTTGTGAAGTGAGACAAGCTTACAACCTGGAGAGTGTTGTTGGGTTAGAGTTACTGGATAATCTTTTGCATTGTTTGCTTAAGTTCCCAGGTAGTATTGGCTATTTGCAGTTTATAGATAGCATTCTCATCTTGTTTTGTACTTTTGCTTCCCATTTTTAAGAGTGTTTTGTGTTTTAAAATTGAAAATGCTGGTTAGTATTGTGGGTACTAGGTTTAAGATTGCTAGGTATTACTTTGATATGAGAATGGTATGGATTCTCATTATGACAACAGGTTAGTAATTTTGTGGGCTTGAAAATGCTGGGTTGTGAGAGGTTGTCCAAAGTTTAAGTCCTAATTACCATAGATTACTCAGTGTTAACTTTCGTACTGGTAGGTTACTGAAATAATTGTGATCAAAATGTGGTTCCAAAACTATCTTATCAAGCTTGCTGCATTATTCTAATATTAGAAAATGCTGTATATTACTCACAAAGCTCCCGTGTTTTAGCTACTAAATTTTTATGGACAGGAACTTAAACTGTTATATGCATGTATGTGTGTATGCACCTTCAAAATACTTTAACTGGGATTAAGCTGTCCATTTTGACTTCTTTACAATACTTAAACAGTGCACTGGTAATTTGTTAAAGATGTGTAAGGAAGTGGAATTGAATGGATGCACATGCATATATATATATATGTATGTTTATTCATTATTCAAAGACACTGATACAAATTTTTATGCTGGGATTCTTGTTAATATTCTCTTTTTTTATCTTCTTGTTCACATAGTAATATAAAAATTCTATTTCAGGAATATTAAATGTGGAGTAGAATATAATAGCAATTATTATTTTGATAATATCAATTATAGTCAAAAGATATTGCCAGTTGTTTATTACAGTAATTATTGTACATTTAAAATAAACAATAAACAGTTCTTCTGCAGGTGCATAGTTATAAATATGAGTTTTTGGTAATTTTTACATTAACATGTTAACAAACTTATTGGTTTTAATTCATTAAATAAAACAATTTTAGCAAACATATTTGACAAAGATGATAGTATAATCTGGATGGAAAACCCCAAAATAAGTCTGAATGTTTTTAAATAAGAGGCATTTTGAACTGAAGTTAGGAACAGACATTTCTTACATAAATTTAATGTGCTGAAACCAAGTATATCTGTTCTCAAGTTTTATTTTTTTTTATATAAGGGGCTAATTCTATAATTTAAAATGGCCATCCAAAATGAACATTCCTTTTATTTATTCATTATTTAACACCTTTGCTATTGTACCCTTTTTTAAGTTTCTAAATACAGAAATGTCTATTTTCCTTTTTGTGGGCCACAGGTTCGAATCCTTGTCACTCATCCTTTCAGCCATGGGGGCATTATTACGTGATGGTCAATCCCACTATTCTTTGGTAAAATGTTAGCCCAAGAATTGGTGGTGGGTGGTGTTGACTAGCTGCCTTCCCTCTAGTCTATCACTGCTAAATGAAGTCTATCACATCTTGAAGTCAGTAATATCTTAAGAGAATCATAAACTTCTGCTCAAAATGTAGTATGGCATAGAGACTAGACAGCATTTGGTGAAGAAAGCCTAAGGTTACCAGATTTCCAGAGTGAAAAACAGGAACATTTATTTTACCATACCAAATGTAAGAGTTGTGAAAAAGTGAACTGGATAAGGAATGTTGACAATAATTCCAAATACACTACATTTATCTACACAAAATATGACAAGTTTTGAGTAAAATGTACAAGTCTGTTATACACAAAATATCAGATGTGTTACAAAAACATTTGTACTGAAAGAATGTCTGTGAATTGATTACATCAGTCTGATTCAGACTCTGACAAGTCAGAGTACAAGGTGATCTTCATATGAAGAATGAAAATACATTTATCTATTGTACTGTTTGCATAATGCATTTGCAAACTTCTAAACCCTCCAAAATGCATATCTACATTTTTTTGATAACCCTATATATTATATCTGGTGTTTATTCTACCATGAACTGTCAACAGTTTAGGGTGAAATGAATAATTTATAATATCAAATCATTAACACCATGTTGAATGGCACTCTGTAAAAGGTCATAGCATGCACACAGAGTTAAATTAAAATAACAAACCTTTTACCATTTGCTAAATAATCTGATGTTTATAGCATTGCATTTTAAACTCATAGAGAAACAAAATTACTTAAAAGCTTAACTAGTCAAAATAATAATAACAACCTAAGTTGTTTTGAACCTATTTAAAAGAAAAATTTTGCTTCCTTTATTTCCTTTTTTGTTGCTGAGCAGGTCTTCAAATTTCAATTTCTATGGCTTCTCAATGAAG
Organism: Limulus polyphemus; assembly: GCF_000517525.1. Lineage (NCBI taxonomy): Eukaryota > Metazoa > Arthropoda > Merostomata > Xiphosura > Limulidae > Limulus > Limulus polyphemus. The sequence continues at coordinate 236,298 of NW_013666051.1, forward strand.
GTTAGGTTAAGAAAATGTAGCAAAGTGGGAGGGAACACTGTACCATATAATCTGTCTTTGTTAGGTAATTTCCCAAGTAAAATTTAAGGGAGTTGTATATAATAACAAACTGTTCACATGAAAATCACATTGAAGTACAAAGAAACTGGGACAATTTAATACTTTTAACTGTTTCTGATCAAAACAAGAAAAATGATGCTAGAAACTGGGATGTCTGGTAACCATGAGAAAGCCCAACCTACCTGTAGGATTTTTCATGGTTATCATGTGCCTATACCCAAGAATTGTTCTAGTTTTCTGGCACTTGGTCATAACAAGGCACTTTTGTCTCACTCTTTGTCAGAGGGACTAATTCTTCATGCTCTAAGTGACAAGTTGATGGTTGCTGCAGGAGGATTTTCTGAAAGTAAAGGTGTCCAGTGGTATAAGGATAATGTTGATGTGTCACAACTAAAAGCAAATCATGAAGCAATAGACAGTTGGCTAGTTCTGAATTCCATCTATTGCACAGCAGAAATTGTCAACTATAGGGATACTTATGTGGTCCTGATGTTTATGGCACACTTTGAGAGGATGTACTGCAATCCTCTGTGGCTGATGGCAAGCACCTCAAAGAAACAAAAGTATGAAGGAAGAATATGAAAAGCTACCACAAATGCTGTAAAGTCTCTCCTGTCATTCCATGATTTTATAAGGTGTAATTCTACATCCTACATAAGTAGTCACACCACGAAACTAGGATGTTCATATAGCATCAAGACTCGCTGTAAAGTCTTGTTGAACATGAACTCACTATGAAGAAATATAAGGCAGTAAAATAGTTCTTCTGCCATATGTGCCAGAAAGAATTTTTTCAGTGGATGAATCATGCAGCTTCCTTTTCACAAATGCAAAAACACCAGATGCCTTCCCACTAACTAGTGATGCACTTAGATTTCATACTATGGGTCTTCATTACCAAGGCATGGTATGGAAACAGACATCCTGGTCAGTACCAATGTTACCCAGTCCCAATGAAATGGGATTTGTATAAAGGATGATAATCGTTTTCTAGTACTGATGAGACTAGAACCATTACATGAAAGTTGTATAGAAATAATCACTTGCAAGTGCAACACAGGGTGCAGGACCCTGAGAAGCAAGTGCCAGAAATCCAACTTATGCATTATACTAAGGCTTGCAAGTGTCTTAGTAGGAGGATACCAGTGTACATCCAAGTGTATAAATATTGAACATGCAATTTTAAATGCATGTTTATGTTTCTTAAAACAATTTGGAGTTGAATATTTGTATTAATGTTTGTGTGTGTGTGGTGAATTTTATCTCAGTATTTTAAGATATAAAAGGTAACTACAGATAGTATTTCATATAGTTTCAGTTTTGCACTTAACCCATACTATATGATGCAAGAGGCATTCATAAGTTTTGTATAATTATCAATAAAGTAATTATATAACAGAGGGAGTTCAGTTTAAACTTAAAGTCAGTAGTGAATGAGTTAATTGCAGTTTAAAATGAAAATTGAGACCTTAAATCACAAAATACAGCTTGAGAACAGTAATCTATAGACTTAACATATCATAATTCAGTGTGAAATGAATGTTCCCAACACTTAATAAAGATTGCTCATTGGAGTTTTAATTTGGGGAGTTCCATCTCAACTAGTATCTTAGTTGGATTATATAGGTTACTTAGGTGCTCTGAAGAATTCTTTTTTTCAGATGATTAAGTGTAGTGTAACTGTGTTTCTGTTTAAAATATGGCATGATCCTCATGGTACTTTTTAATGTAATTAGTGTTCATTGACTTGCTACTTATCATCAGTTTGATTTAATTATGTTTCTATCTAAATTTTGACCTGTCTATGATAATTAAACATATTGTAGTTGTATGCTTATGTAAATGGTACTTTGCAGTTCTTGGTGATTCAGTTTTATTTAAATAGGGTCATAATAAAATGATGTTTTGTTCCTGAAGATCAAATTTTCTTTAACTTTGTTCCTATCAAAGTGGTTAGTTATTTCTCAGCATTAAGATTAATAAGCCTATTTTCCTAACTAAGTGGTTTTGTTTTTCATAGCGGGAACCTGTCAGTCATAATGAAGACCTAGAAAATACAGATGACCAAAAAATTGTTCCCACATCCATAAATGATAGCAGTGCTCAGAAAATGGTGAGATATCTGATTGTTCATTTTATATTAATGCACATTCTTAGCAGATAGTCATAAGTTGAAGTTAGTTGCCCTATCCTAATGTCCGTAGCTCAAAACAATTTACAATTAAGAGGGTGCTGACCTAAAAGTCACACAGCTAACATGTTAACAGTGTTCAATGTGACCACCAATCAACTCTAGTATTGTTTTCATTCACGAGAGAAAATAGTATATGGTAGAATGATACTTTTCGATTTCTAACAGTTGTACTTGGTTTATTTTGGTATCTGTAAGACTGTCAAGGTAGCAGGAATCTCACGTTAAATGAAAAACATGATGTGGGCCCCATTGTAAAAAACGACAGTAAGGGCAAGATCTAGAGACTGTGCTGGTCATGTCTGTGGAAAATGTCTGTTGATTACTCTATTCCTCAAAACATGTCCCAGCAGTATCTTATTAATCCTTGCAAAGAGTCCCATCTTACATGAAAATATTCATTCAAAACTTCTCTTCTCTAAAGTGTAAGAAGGATAACATGTTCAAAGTCACATCAACAACCAGTCCTCTGAATTAAAATAATCAGCTTCTCTTTGCTGTGTGATCCTCTCTGTATGTTCATCTCTTTCTTGTTGATTTTACCTTAACGTTTTATCAGCATTATACCACAGCTGTAGTAACATTTTATGATGATAATTCTGATGTTCAGAGATAAACAGCCTGGAGTCATTTGTAACAGCAGAGAATAAATTATTATATGTTTCTTGCTGGTTTTTACCTGCTCACTGGTATGCATGTTCCACTATAGTGCCTCTTAGAGAAAATTATTTTTTACACTAGAATCACCTTTCTAATCTTCTCGTTAGTTCATTGATCAAATATTATAGCTCTTTGTTGGTTAGTTTTCAAGTTAAGGATGTTAGAATGTGCTAAATAACGTGAATTTACATCAGTCTTTATACATTTTCAAAGTACAGTTGCTAAATATAACGATAATTAAACAAA
>NW_013666051.1:240386-245477 GCF_000517525.1 Limulus polyphemus
CGCGCTAAAACAACACTGTAACAACGAACGTCAATAATACTTCCGACTGCAGTTCAATTACTCACTATCTATCTACCCACCTCACATTCCCCTCCTTTATATATACCAGCCCACCCTACATCGAGCAATTACTAGAGCATTCCCGAAAGAACAAGATAGTTCTAGAAACTAGAGGGCGCCACATTGGTCACGTGACTCGCTGACGCAACAATATGAAATGAATATCCAGTAATGCAAACTAGTAATGAAATAAAGACAGATCTACAGAGTTAGCTTAATTAAATGATAGCCAGGAATCCTAAATAATGTCAAGAACAAAATGTACAAAGCTAACTTGAACTAAATGAAATCAAGTACTGCAACTAGTACCAAATAAAAAATCTACAGAGTTAAAGTGAGCTGAATGTTATACAGAAATCCCAACTAGTACCAAATAAAGAATCTACAGAGTTAAAGTGAGCTGAATGTTATACAGAAATCTCAACTAGTACCAAATAAAAAAATCTACAGAGTTAAAGTGAGCTGAATGTTATACAGAAATCCCAACTAGTACCAAATAAAAACATCTACAGAGTTAAAGTGAGCTGAATGTTATACAGAAATCCCAACTAGTGCAAAGTAAAAAATCTACAGTTAAAGTAAGCTGAATGTTATACAGAATTAACTGAGTATAATAATATCCAGCAGTGTCAACTAACACAAAAAAATGAAAAAAAAGATCAATGGAGGTAACCTGAGCTGAAAATTACACCAAAATCTCAACAAATTAAAAATTAAAGGTATACAGTGTTAACCTGAGCTAAATGTTATCCAGGAATTCTAGCTAAGGCAAAATTAATTATATAGAAAGTTAACCTGAGCTGAACATTATCCAAGAACCCCAACTAATGAAGAACTAAAGGTCTACATAGTTAACCTGTGCTGAACATTACCAAAGAATCTCAACTAATGAAAAATTAAAAATCTAGAGTTAATCTGAGCTAAACATTACCCAGGATTCTCAATTAGTGCAAAATTAGAGATCTACATAATTAACCAGAGTTGAAAACATCCAGAAGTACAAGCTAGTAACAGATAATAACTTTTTTCTCTACATAGCACAGAAAAATTCAACATATGGAATTGAAAAAATAAAAGCTTTACATAATAGTCTTTAGTTGAAATCCCTGGCTATCATTTAAAGTTCTATAACTCTTTGGACCAGTCATTTCTGATAGGTATCACTAACCTCAAGTAGATGTTTTATTTGGCACTTGTTAGTATTCCTAAAAAAACATTTAATTCAGATTTACTCTCTAACTCTCTTATTTGGCAGAGGTTTGCATTATGGGATATCTTTTAGTTCAGTAGATTTTGAACGTGGTACTAGCTACTACTCTTAACCAATTCAAGAGAACTTCTCAAAGCTTTTATTTGGCACGAGCTGGCATTCCTGGTTATTATTTAGTTCATCTTAAATGAAAGAGGATTTGAATGTGTTAAAGAATACTGTTGTCTCCAAACAATTTTTATTTTGCTCTAGGCTAATATAACAACATGATAATGATATTTGTTTGTATTATGTATTCTCAGTATATGTAAAATATTTCTTACCAATTTACCTTACTTATACTTTCCTGATTAGCAGAAGATCCACTTGTCTGAACCAGATAGAGAAGAAGAGAGTCAGACTTCCAGTCCCGATGTGGACAATTATGAACTGGTGTCAGGGACTGTTTCTATTCCTCCCACCCCAACATCTAATTGTACAGTTCATGTAGACAGAGAGTCATGTGAATCATCCAGTTTTGAAGTAATTGGACAAGTTAGTGAGAATAATGGAAACTTGCTCAAAGACTACACTCCCACCGATTCAGAAGACAGTGTAAGTAAAGAGTTGGAATACTTTGAATTGGATACTGAGCAGGCTAATGAACCCAAAGATGACTGTCTTAAGGTACTTTCCATGACACCTGGTGCTCAAGAATTTCCAGAAACTCTCTTGACATCCAGAGGAAATCGGAATTTTCCTAATATTTCAGCCTTGGAAAGAGCAGCTAAAATCAGACGAGAAAACTTGAATGTTGGTAGTATTGAAGAGGAAAGTAATAATTTGGCATCTTTATTAGATAATTCTAAAAGTGATTCTGAACAGTAATGGAACTAAGCAGTAATGACACAAACATCTGAGGTCATCAAGATTACTTTCAGAGGTTGAAAACATGAGAAGGGAAAACAAAGGGATACTAAATCTGTTGAAGTGGTTAAGAAACTGGAACTTACAGAATTATGAAAACATAACTTATATTTCAGGATATTGCAGTTTTGTACTTGTGGTATTTGTCATTAAAGAGCCAGAATATATTGATGAGTTAATTAATTTGATATTCACTAGTTACCATACCAATTTTTCTAGATATAGAAAATGAAAATCTACCATTCTGAAGAAAGCTTTCAACAGTCCACACACAGTTAGTGGCAAATTTTACATTTTTTGAATCATCTATTTTTAGATTAAAAATTCAATTGTATTGACCACCTACTACAAATGTTTTGCATAAATTTTAAAGCTGGTTGAAAATATTATTACAGAAGAATTAATTGTATAAGAGATAGAGTTGAAGTAGAGGTTGAAATATAGCTCACTTAAAGGATTTAAAACAGACAAGTAGATTGAATAAATTGTTTGATATTAGCAGGATTGTATTGTGGTTTGTTTATTGTGTGATGATTAAGGTCCCATTGTTAGGTATTTAAATCTCATTAACATCTGCTACAATATGAGAAGTATTCTTGAATGTAAAGCCTGTAAATACCACCTAAACAGCTTTTGTTTTATGGACTGATGACAAATGGAGTTTTAAATATTTAAGGTTTTAGTATACATCTCACTAATATTTCTAATGTAAAATGTGTACAAGGAATGGTCATTTTGTTTTTTAAAGGTTATACATGTAAATGATACTCAAAGACTGAATGCCCACCTTCACTACCTAGCATAAATAATCATCAGATTTGTTATTTTAAAAAGGTTAGTCACAAAATTGTGTGGATTACAGTTGCAGACCATAATGTGAATCCTGATCTGTTAATTTAAAGGGTTAAATAATGATTATGAAAAATGATGGCTGATCCTTTTTAAGGTAAAAGTATAAAACTGTAGTTTTGGTGCTAAAAAACTCATTTTGATCAATAGACAAGTGGGTGGGACCTGTACAATAAAGGAGAGGGGCAAGGAAGTTGAAAATTGTTACAGGTCTGGGCAGATCTCTTTCTAACAATGGTTATAAATCTAGATAATGCATAGAAGGGTGAATAATCAGGTTATAATAATGAGCCATATTTTTCCATAATCTTTTAAGGCAAGCAGAGTGAAATGGAGTGTACTCATGTTAAATTAAAAAATTAGATTAACTGCAATGTTATAAACTATCTTATTTATGCCCAATGTTTTGGTGTGATGGCTTTTTCAAGGTCTTAAGTAACTTTGTGTTCTACAGTTGTTAATAATTGGTATTGACAGATGTATTGTAACTTAAATCTCTGTTGATGTGGTCAAGGGAAAATGTGGGACATAAATAAAAGTATTTCTATAGTTTCAGTTTGCTTTTTAAAAATTTATAACGAACTTGAACCATATTGCTACATCAGTGCAATATCCATGGGTGTTTCTTTTGATTCGTTTCATGTCAATTTAAACAGAAATTATGTTGAGTAAATCAGTTTTCCAAAGTAAAGAAAAAGAGGCAACTATCTAATTCTCTAATTTAAATCAGTAACAAACACATTTAATGTATTATTTATTTTTTGGTGTTTTTAGCCATAGATGAAGACATCATTTCACTGTACAAGAAAGTGATCGAGTTACCTTGGGGTTTCTTTTGAACTGCTAATATGCTTATTGCACTGTAATAAAATATTGTCCCTTGTGGGTTAATTGTAAATATTATCTTCATTGAATTATAAGTATCCCTTTACTAATTTATTTCATTTGTTAATAATAAACTAATTCATAGTTTGATCCAAATTCTGTTAGAGCAGGTAATTTCATTGCAGAAGTATGAATGGCTTTCATTTTATCATATTTATTTTCATTTCTTAGATCCCCTTCCCTTACAGCTACACCCACCTTCCAGTAAAAATGCTTCTACCCTACCAACATGTTACAGTAAACAATGATATATATATATATATATATATTTATGCATGTGTGTTTATCTATTTAACTGTTGTCAGTGAACTTTCAAGTAAATGCTTTCTTTTTAAGTAGTTGCTTAGTGCAATTAATGGTCAGTGTGATTTCATACAAGTACGCAGGTTGCAGTAACTTAACATGCATTGTGAACATTAGTACAGTTATATAAAAAGTGGAATTATTTGTAATGGTCCATGATTATTTTCTCACTCTATGTATGCGTGCAATTTCCATTATTAAATATTCTTTTGTTTAATGAATGCTTTTTTCTTTCTGCCTATTTGATATGTTATTTATCCTTTTAATAGAAGTATTTTTACTACTTTTAATACTGATATATTTAAATAATTTCATTGTATTGTTTTGTTATAATCTTTATGAGCCATCTTGCAAGTTTATTTCCATGTATATGTAATTAAGTCAAATAACTAATCAGTACTATAAATTTTATTTCAAACTATTTATTTGATTAAAAACGAACTTATTCATTTACAAATATTTGTTAACCGTGTATGGTGTGTTTTTTTTCGTGATGCATATGACTGTTCATTTATTTGACAGGCTGTTCTAAACTTAATGGTGTATTGTGTAATAACTATTTTTTTTCATAGTTAAAATGTTTTAGAATACTTGTTTTTCTAAATCATCTTCTCATGTACGGTATTAGTTGTTTGAGACGGGTGAATCTTACGTATTTCAAGCTTTAATATATAGATTTTTATCCATCTCATTGCTATCCATTTGTGAATTTTTAGCTCAATAGTTAATAAATATTACTATCTAAATATCTTTTAGTGTGTTTAGTTTATTTGATTAAAGTTCATTGTTTTTTCAGACATTAACATATTGCCCAGAACACAATCTTATGTGTGTAAACTGTTCTTTTTTTCAGTTTGCGTATACACATAATTAAATTT
>NW_013666051.1:246095-266861 GCF_000517525.1 Limulus polyphemus
AGTGTCTCTCCAAATGATATTGCTGACACCTTGTTGCAAAATGAAACAGGACTCATCTTTTTAGGTCCAGTGGATTTGTTCTTGGTTTCATTGCATGAGAACTGTTTTGTGGAATCCACATCACTGGGCATCTGAATTAATGTTAGAGCTACAATGGATGGGTTCACTAGATAACTGGAAGTTTGATCAAGATAGTGAATGCAGAGTAATACTAAACTCTTACTGCCTGGATTGGTTTTAAGTGAAATAAAGGGATTGAATACAAAGTGAAACACAAAATGCACAACCTTTATTATATAATGAAACACATTGTTTATGTACCTGTTCAGAATTTTTAATATACTGGAATGCAATTTTCACCAAGTTCTTTCAACTGCTTATTCTTCCAGATCCTGTTCTTTATTCAGTTGAGATCTCGTACCAGACTGTCAAGTACAAGGATTCCTAGTTTCAAAAAAATCTTCCATTTACTCAGTGTGACACATGCTACCCACTTAATTAGGCTTAAAGGAGGACTGAAAAATAGTACACACTGCCATCACCTATTAAACTGACTAATGAAACAAGAACTAGATTGCATGAGCAAGTCTTGGCTCATACAACTCAGGAGTGAATGTGATTGAAAATGCCAAAGCTGAATTTACAGTTCATCTTTCTGTGGCTGACTAGTCAGAATCTGGAAATATCTGCTTTGTGTTACAATTATAGAGTAATCCCATATATATAAGGTAAGGTATGCCATTGATCAATTATTCCAAGAAACGGGAACTAGTGTCTATGATTGGAACCTGCTATAAGAAGTAACTTCAATGGATAAACTTAGCACAACTTGACTGGATTTATTATGTTTCAAATTAAAGCTATTGAGAAATATAAACATTTTGTAAGTATGCAATACATACTACAGAATAGTGCAATATTCAGTATTTGCATACCACAATTTCAAAAACCGTGATTCATCTCAGAGATGTATCGGAAGTATGAGGGATATTTTGGTTCATTGGAGAAGAGTCGTTGGATGGAAGAAAGCAGAGGGCTGTCATAAATGTAGTTCAATCAAACTGGATTAATGTCACAAGTGGAGTAACTCAAGGCTCAGTGTTAAGATCTTTGCTACTTTTGATGTAAATCAATGAGATAGAGGAATGGACAATAAATTACTTAAATTTGCTGATGATCTTAAAGTCTTGGGTTTTGCTGGTAGTGAGAAGAATGCTGCTGCTTTACAAAAGGATTTATTTAGATCATTTGGTGAGTTGAGTGAATAAATGGCAGATGGCTTTTAATTATAATAAATGCAAGATAATGCATTTGAATTATAAATATAAATAGAACAGAAATAATCTTAACAATGTTAAAATACAAAAAGAATCTTGTTCTGGTTGATGACTCTTAAATCCGCTAAGCAGTGTGCTGTTATCAGTGGTAGGGCAAATAGGATTTTTTGGGTTTATCCATATAAATACTGAATACAAGTTTAAAGAGGTTATAATTTCATTGATATAATGTTCTCTGGACTATATTGCTAAACATATATCTGCTGCATATTTTATCGTAGATTAAATCTGTTCTTTTTAAACTTTTGGTTGTGTCAAAAACTTCACGGTTAATAGCTGATGATTTTTTATAGTAAGAATGCTGTGAATTAACTTTCTGAGACTGTAATACTAATGAATGACTTTGAAACATTTCCAAAATGTCCATAATTAAATGTTTTTTAGTATTACCATACTTCTTATACTTATTACAGAACTTAGTTTTTCACCTGATGATCAGTTGCAACTACTCTGACATGGTATGGATATGATGAGTCACATTTCTCTCATATTCTTAAAAAGCTTGATCTAAAACTTCAGAAGATCTCTTTTGATATTGTTTTTTTTGTTTTTTTAAATGTAAACACCACAAAGTTATTTCAACATTACCACACTTCAAGACAACTAACAAAAATCTCCAAAGATCTTCTACTTATCATTGCTTTCAAAGAAAGCTACAGGTTGCACTGGGTGGATTGGCCCACCAGGACACAGGGCAAATAGCCAGTGGGCCAGTACATTTGATGCATTTTTAGATATGTATTTTTAATTTTAATCGTTTAGCCAGTATGCAGCATATGATATTGCCCAGACTGGTCTTTTAATACCAACCCACCCCCTGACTAGTAGGAAAACTCAAAACAAACTATCTTTGGAAACAAACAGCCAGCAAACTCCCATACTACAGCCAGTATTGAACTTAAATAAGAAAATCTAGTGACATAAATCATGATAAGGTGGTTTTTAATTTTAGCAATCTTAAAGTGAACAATGTAAAAATGTTCTATCAAAAGGCTTAAGTTTCGGTCTACCTACTCATAAACTTAGTTTCTTAAGTTAATTTTTCCTTTTGAATGTACCTACAGAAGTCTTGAATCATATCCTAGTTTTAACAAAAACCACACACTGAACATAGAATTCCCGTGCATTAAGTAATTCGATACTGTAACGTGAACTGCAAATTTGCCATGTGATTTGCCATTTATATACGTGAATAATAGTTAGACATGGTTCAAAGGGCAATAAAACAATAAAATTTAAGTATAAATAGATGTATACTATTACAAGCTTTAAGCTATTTTGGATAACTAATTCTGATTCTTGTGTTACTGTTTGCAGACATTCCAAAAATAAAATAGAGAACATTTATAATTATTTCCTAATTTTTTATGATGGTTATGAGGCGGTCAAATTAACCAATCTCATATATGGTAAATAAAACATCAGATAAAATACCTGAAAAATCAAACAAAACAAAAAACATTTGATATTTGTTTAGGAGATTTTAGGGGTTATGCAAATGATATTTGAAAATTTTCAGATGAAGTAAAGTATTTTAAATCTTGTGAAAATTACTTTGCACTCATAAACAAGAACAACATTCAGTGTAAATTGTAAATAACTTTTTTATCGTACATTAACATGCCCTTTTCTATCTTGCAGAAGGTAAACATGTAGTGTACATCGTAAATAAAGTTTTTTCATCGACATTGAAGTGCTTTTCCCCCATTTTTTTACTTTATTAAATTCTACCTATAGGACCCTTGAAAAAAAAAGTTGAGAATCTGGGAACCTAGTCAGAACCCTGAATGTGTACTTTCTAAACTTCTTTTTTTATACATAAGAAATAACTTTAAGTTTCCACATTAATAATAGAATAGGAAAAAATTACAAAACGTCTATAGTTAGATTTTTTTTATATTACCATGATTTTAACATTTCTTATAATACTTCAATTTTCACTTTATGAATTTTATAATCTTTGCAATGATGACATCTAGTATCAACACAAGTTTTCTTGACAAATAGCAAACATCGTACTGTCTTTTCTAGGATCAGCATAAATGTGTTTTCAATGGATTATATACTATCTGCCTTTACTAGTTTCATCACATGAAATCTGTGGACAATTATTTTTAACAAAGACTTATTTTATTTAGTTTTAGTAGAGTAGTCTCTTGAAAAATTTGTAGGCCTCACCGGTTTATATGGTAACTTCCGAGGGCTACTTGTTAATAAACTTGTCTTTGTTCAATCAAAAATAAAGACAGATGTCATTAAGTTTAATGAGCGGTGTAAGCTACCTATTATTTGGTATTAAATCTAAAATAGCAACAGGTAATTAACATAAAGTTTACCTTATAATTCCATTTACAGACAGACGTATAGATCTAATTAAATTAGAATCTGTAGTCAGAGACACTCCAGTACAACAATTATTACCTAACTCCTGCAAATTTTAAGTACATAACTATTAGCTACTCTTACAACATAGGCACTGGCTGTAGAATCTTTAATTACAGTAAAGTGTTATATAACATAACCATTTAGAAGCTACACAACACATTATCCTCTCAATGCAAATACAATTCATCTTCTTACATTTATTCTCCTGTAGATCACATGCTTACTGGTAACTTTGAAATCTTAACTAATCAAGATTTTGGCCTAGTAATGAAAAAAGGCCCTAAATCCTGGGAATGTCCTAAACAAGTAATAAGTAAATCACTCAATAAAGTTTTACTTAAATCAAGTTAATAAAGAGAATTTAAAAGTAGTCCTATTCAGAAAATGAGTAAATAAAGTTAAAGACATGATCCATAAAAGTGGAACATACTTAAAAAAATTTGATCACTATTAACAATAATGAATATTTTATGAACTTACTGAGTATTTAGATTATTTACATAGTAGATATATCATCACTTCCAGCAGTAAAACAGCTAACAACTTTGTTTTCACTTGTAAAAAGTTTTATATCACAACTTTATGTAAAAACATTTGGGTAATGATGTAGAAAGTATTGCACGTAAACACATAACAGTTTTATCACACTTTGATGTACATAGTGTTAAATCTTGCAATGTGAAACACAATTATTTTGGATTCCAAAACTATATAAAACCTCATACAAATACAGGTTTAATACTATGACCAAGGATTTGTCAGTTCTAACAATTAATGATCTTAAATACATTAAAGAACATTTAAATAAATAATGTCATATTATCAAAGAGTGAACAAGTATTAATCTGTTCATTATCACTGGTAAATTCCATTACACATAAAGCAAAAATTTAAGGCTTTTAGGCTATAACAAGAGAAACATTTGATTTCAGTAATCTTTACAATAGTCTTTCTATTGATAAAAAAAAAGTCATCAACAATTTCAAAGTATTTTAAGAATCATGGTAAACTATTACTCTGCATTAATAAACACAAAAATCACTCATAAAAATTACCACTATTTCACATAAAATAAATTCTTGCAGGCCATGTATTTTTAATCTGACAACACATTAGTGCAAATAAATACTATGATTCCAATGGGTGGTAACTTCAGACCACAAGTTTCAGATTTATATTTATTCAAACAGGAAATTTCATACAAGTCTTAGTAAGAAAGACCATAGTGAAATTTTGCACATTAGTTGCACTTTTATATATATATTGATGGCATTCTTACATCTGATAATCTATTTTTTTTTTTTTTTACATATCCAACTAGATGTATCCATAGAGCTCAATCTAGGAAAAAACTCTTTCAGTAAAAACACAATACACTATCTGGATTTAGATATCATCATCATTAATCAAACATTCAATTTCAAAGTCTTCAATAAAATGGACTTTTTGAAGTTTGAAGTTATAACTTTTCACTTCTAAATAAGTTAGGTTACTACAATGTTTCTTACTCCAGCTTATTGGATACAATATAATTTATCCAACATTATCAGTCTTCTTGAATACAGCTAATAAAACTTCCCGATTTTTCACAAACTAATTTCTTATATAGCATTTAAAACACAAAACACATCCAATTCTATGAAATAATTAAACAATACTCATGCCACTGATTACGGATGTAGAAGTTTAAGAGAATATCACAAGCTTTTTAAAACTTTCACATTTTAATCGTTTAGAAAACTGTGTATGGTAATAGTAAATCATTTTAGCGTACAGACCACCACTGTTTTATCTCCTATTATATATAGTTAATACTAGCTATGACATTAAGTTATTAGTTAAGCTACATGACTTTGTCATATTGTAACTTTTCTTTCTACATATAATTATTATTTAATTTTTTTACTGTGTTTACTTTTTGGCTTTTACAGAAGACTTAACTTTATATATTAATCCTTGTTACCTGCTCCATATGTTTTGTTAAGTGACAGAGGTTAGTTGAAGTATTTGTGTTACACACATTGTGTAGTATGTTTCACATGTTGTTTTATTTTTATTACACTTAACATAGTTATATTTTTATTACAGTTTATTTTTGTTTGCTTGTTTTAGAACAATGCCACATTAGGCTATCTGCTGTGTCCACTGCAGAGAATCGAGCACAAGATTTTAGCATTGTACATCTATAAACTTCCCGCTGTCTCACTGGAGGACTTATATTACAGAACCAATATTCTAGGTAATTACTGTATGATTCAAAAAATTCATTCAATTTCTTATTCATAAACATTAGTTTTTGCCTGTATTCTTGGTAATGTACTTCTACTTGACTCCACAACTAAAACGTAACATGTGTAATGGAAACTTAGTTCAGATGTCACACTCATCTAAAGTTACACTGTTTGAGGGGTTTTCTTTGGTCCCAAGATATTTTTAGGGAGGGTTGTAGAAAGTTGTGCTTATACACAGTTACACTACGTTATGTTGTTCAACAAACTTCAAGTCAATAGCTAGTGCACGTGTGTTCTACAAGTAAGGTGTACTCTATTATTTCTTCACTGTTACTTTCATTAACAGTATTGGTTACAATGTTTAATATATTTAATCTTATTATTTTTAATTTTTCTCATTATACTTTTATTATAGATTGTTTAGCATTGTTGGCTTAATATATATATTTTAAAGACTAATCTAAACCTCTTATGCTGGTCAAACTGGGTGACATATTATTAAATTTACAGCAGAAAATAGTGCTAACAGTGATGGTACCCAACTGGTGAAACATTTACATACTAATATTTATAAGGAAAAACATTAGAAAAGTATATAAATGTAGCTATAATCATTACAACGTTGATTTTTAGTTTTTTTGGAAGTAGGTAGCTTTCTCTGATCACAAGTTAATATTAACCATTTCACAAAAGTCTCCTGCAATTTGCAGGAGCCAGACTGCAGACGGGAGAAGGATACTTGTGCTACAAGATATACGGTATCTCTGAGCCTTCTTAACGTATTTTCACAAAAATGGTAAGATTTTGTTAAAGATTATAAGTACCTTGTACACAAAAAGTGACATTATTTTAACTCAAGTCTTTCCACTAAAAATGTTATCTCTATATTGTAGTTATTTGCACTCAGACTCTGAATAGTTTGAATGTAAGATGATTTTCATTTTAAGTATAAAAATACTTTTCTTCATCTTACAATTTTTTAGTTTTAAATTGAATAACTTCTAGGACTTCCTAAATGAATATCAAATGATTTTTTAAGGTAAATGTTTCATTTTCATTTTCCCTACCATATCACTAACTGTAGATATTATCATCAACATACAGTGCAATGAAATGTTTAAAATTAATATACAGAAAAATGCACATACCTTTTAATTATTTGCAGAATATTATAAAAGATCTTTTGATAATATTTGTAATTTCAGATTTTTTTTCCTTTTCATATATACTTAATTTTTAATGTATTATTTTCCTTTCCTGTACTTTACTGTTTATTATTCATCTTGAGACAGTTCAACAGTACCCTAAGAGCATATTACAGTTTCTTCAGCAAAGATGCACAAGCCTTTGGCAAAATTATTTTACACTCGTGCAAAATCGTAAACCTTGAGAACTGGGGCAATGTTTGAGATAAATCTAAAAAATGTTGAAACCTTTCAATTATGCATTTCAAAACATAAATAATACGTAATTAACTAAGATATAAAAGTTAAACCTAAATGCAATTTAACTGTCTCTCTAACTATAACACACTTAGATAAGAAACAACCATAAATGCTCTTGTGGACAAAGTAGCCAACAATACTACCAGCAGTTACACCTACCAGATGATGACAACCGAGCTTCAATTTCAAAATAACTATTGTTGGATTACAGTATAAAATACACTCTTTCTAATGATTATAATCATGTGAATCAAATAATTATTTGTAGCTTGTAAATCTCAAGGCTATGTATAAAAGTGGGTGTGGCACTTGTCAGGGGTTGGAAAAATTTATCTTTAGTTTCAACTGAACTCGGCCAAAGAACTTTGGAACATACATGTCAATAGGGCAAGTTAATGTACTTATTGTCTAGATATACATCTACAGGACTGGGGTTATTTTATTCAAGATAGAGAGTGTGAAAGTTGAGATTTTTCATAGCTCTTGGGTCACGTGACAACAAAACTGAAGTTTAAGTGTTTTTTTTAAAGATTTCTTTAAAACTTCAAGTTATAACATTACATTATAATGTTAACTTCAGTAACATGCATTGACAGTAAAATTTTTAATTAAATTTTAAATGTAACTCGGTGACTTGCGTAGAAAGGGATTTAAAGGTTGCAAAATGGTTAAATACTTCCCATGAACTTTAACATTGTGTGTAGTAACAAAAGAAAGAATATTTTAAACCTTTAGTACAACATACTTCCTATGAAATCTAAGATTGTGTGTGAAAATTTAAACTGTCATTATGACATACTTCCTGTAAATGTCAGCAAATCTGGTAATTATACAAGTTTTTTACATTGCAATCTTTAATAACTTAAATATATAGTTTTTCAGACAGCAGATTATCCCAACTATCAATCACACATTCATTTTTTCATAATTTCCAATACAGGAATAGTGGACAGAATTTTTTGATTAGAAGTGCATTTGTATTCCTTATTTGAGGTCACATTAATTTAAATGTGATTATATAACCAATAATTAGGAAACTTAATATATGGCAAAAGAAAGATCTACTTGTGAACCCAATGCAGTTTGTTAACTTGTTAAAATATCACATAGACACAATACCACTTAAAACAATGTACTCAAAAATCATTTAATTACCAATTCCATACATGAGGAGTAACAATTTGTGTCATCACTAATAATTCAGAGACATCCAACTTATGATTTCCTGTTACACATCAATACCTTTACTGACAAGGAAAGCTTGCTGGTTGGGATCTCTTCCTAGGAAGTTGTGCAGCATTTCTGCTCCATCCTTCAAATGAAACAATTAACAGTTAGATTTTCCACTGGGAATGTAGAGACACAGTCAAAAGGCAACCTTATGTTTTCTTTACTGTATGATTACAAACTCTGTATTGGATATAAAAATATCCTATAGCAATGTCCAGAGAGCTTATACTAAACTACATAAATCAGATGATTGTCCATTTTGTTTTAGCTGTAAAAGCTAATAGTTCACAGGTAGAGTTTGGTGTGTTTAGTCTAAAGATGTTGCTCCAAGCAATAATGGAACCTTATTTATAGGTTATTTAGAAAAATAAATAAATTATAGTAGTCTTAGGAGATTTTATTATAGTGCCTGATGTATTTTTTTGTATTCTCAAATGCATATTTGTAAGCCACATGAATTATTTTTGGAAAACCAACATAGTGAAAAAAACAAGGTCTTACTAAACAATGTACTTGAGTGCAAAAGGCCTCAATACTAAATTTCTTTATTTTTATGTATATCTGTTATTTATTTTTATATTTTTCAAAAGTAACATATATATATATATATATATAGCATCCCACACAAATGTGGGAAGAAATATATAGGACAAACATCATGTTCTTTGGAAATAAGATGCAAACACCAAGGTCACAGGCATAGAGGTGAGAGGGAAGAGACTACTTAGAAACTAGAGAAATCATCAAAGCAAGCAATCTCTCACAAAACCGTGATAATGACCCAAGCAACATCAACCATATTTGGTTAAATTTATTCACCACTCACACACATAACCAACCATGACCTTTGTATATAATCTTGTTACTTGGTGACATCATTTCCTTTACATTAAACCCGTGTCTTTTGTACTTATATATAAACCCTGTATTGCTTAGTTACAAATAATACCTGAAGAAAACAGACAAATGTTCTGTTGAAACATCTAGTATGTTCCACCATAAATAAATCACTTCATTATACTTATAAATTATTGTTTGCCTACTTATTATTATAAATTAATGGTTATACATGGCATATAAAAGGTTGGTCAAACTGATTGAGTTCATCTCCATAGAGTTAATTGGTCAAACTGACTGAGTTCATCTCCATAGAGTTAATTGCATTTTCAAGGGATAATACTTTTTTAGCAAATAAAAACCTATGCTTTGGGATGAGCAGAAAAATGATTAGAAAAATCTATAAATGTGTTGTTTACAAGTAAGACTCCTCAAAGCTATGCAGAAATGAAAGTTTGAGCATTTTAAAAAAATTTCTTTGCAAATTACACTAAATGAATGCTACAAAATGACAAAATATCACTTCTAAAATATCTTTGAGAAAAACTGTCAAATTATTATTTTTACTTCAATTTTGAAATTATATATGCAGATGAACACTCTACACATAAAAGGTGCTCAAAGATTTAAAAAGGGTTAATTTTTTTAAGCTAGGAACAGTTTTAGCAAACTGCTGTTTTACAGTCATATTAGAGTTGTTTACCGAATACTTACTTGTGTCCCTCCAGGTTGGAGAATTTTCTCTCTGTAGTCTCTACCAGTATCTGGGTTCATTACACCTTCTTTTTTGAAACGAGAGTAAAACATATCCATGCTGAACACTTCACTCCACTATAAAAACAAGCAAAAAAATTAAGAGAAATAAATATTCAACCAACTCTTAAGTACAATTACTTAATACATATAATTGTGTACAGAATCTCATGTACTGTAAAAAATGTTTTCAGTATATTAAACAATGTCAATTAACAATATATCAATTAAATACTTGAACATAATTTGTGATACAGCAAGATACATTGTCCATCATGCCCATTGTTTAAAAATTACCTTAACCCTTACTTTATCAATACTTTCCATTTCAATCTATATATCTATAAATGTTTTTCCATTTTTCCATTATTAAATCTTTACTTCAAATTTTCTACCTTATATTATGTCACCACTTACCATGTAACCATAATACTGAGCATCATAACCACCAGCTAAATGACCAAAATGTGCTGCAAAGTTAGTATTTGGTGATAAGTTAATCCCTAGTAGGTTCAAGTGGATTTCTTCTAGGATTTCTCTTGTGTCAACCTGGCATGAAATAACACAAAATATATTAAAGTGATCCATAATGTTTAACAAGATCTTTGCCAAAAACATTTTGTACTATCATCATAGATTCTTCCAAAACAACGAGCAACAATATCTCTGCATCCATTAATCCTCCACAAAAGTCCAAACTATACTTTTATTTGATTACAACAAATCTTTAATTAGTAAAAAAAAAATGTTCCTCTTTATAAATACACTTTTGGGTTGGAAAATAGTATACAACTTAAGTACATTCAATTTTATTCCCATATCTGGAATAAGCCTTTCTTAGAACAATGAACTTAAGAAAGATTTAAACCATTTTCATATTTTATTGCTGAATTAATTTAACAGAACACATTTGAAGCTTTAAGTAGCAAATAATGCAGCCATCTTGCTTTTAAAGGGTTTCTAAAACTATAAATTATCAACTTATAGATTCAGTCAGATGGATACAACACAGGAAAACACCAACCTATATTATTTGTTTCACTAATGCATCAGTGTTGGTAAAGGGAACCACAACTGGAGGAAAGGAAAGAGGTTCTTCCCATTGCATATTTGAAAAGAGTTCAATCTCTAATCCTTGATCCAGTTAACACTGAACTCTATTTGAGCTATATCTTTGTGTTTGAAATATACATAAAAGATTACTACATTTATTTTTATTCTCTATCCTGAAAATTAAATAAATGATTTATTATATGAAACGGTGATCAAAATATACAAATCTCAAAGAAAAAGAAATAACCATAAAATGATGGTTTTTGACTGTTACTATTGCAAACTTTGATATACACAACTCCAAGACATAACTTGCAAAGTATGCGTGTGTGTGTACATACCAACTGGATATTTTGTGTAAGATGTTTAGGGTACGAGTCACATATGTTTTTCTTATTCCACCCATATTAAGTTATACATTTTCAAAATCATTTACATCTTCTTTTCTTCTTCACTTTCTAAAACCATTTTCTAAATTTGAGCAATTTCTAAAATAGTTTGATTTTCCTATAGATCATGTACAAAATACACCACTGAATATCAACAAACTTCTGAAAGACTGAAAATTTCCAGTCAGGAAAGAGGGTTGTAAATGTTAAGAATCAAATCTTTCATTTTTTTATTATGTTTATATATAAAATTTATTGTTAAACTGAGAAAGTCAGAACAACAGTTCCTGCACTTGTAGAGGGCAAAATTATCTTTCCATTGGTCATAAACATGTCTATAAAAGATGGACAAATGGTAAAGATAAATTGGTCAAAGCTTCAATAAGACAGGAGGCTTATATTCTATATGATGACCTGACAATATCTACAGTTTGAGTTTTTAATTGGTTGGCCTCTCTGACAACCTTAGAATGGAATGGAGAAAACCGAAAATGGGAGAATCAGATGGGAGAAGCATCATGTGACACATAGAAGTCAAGCTTAAGAATTTATTTAAATATTTCCTTTTGAAATAAAGAAATAAAAACTTAAATAATATAAAACTTTGAAGTATAAACTGTTTTTTTTTGTCAAGGTTATTGGTAATAACGTTTTCTAATTAAATTCTGAATGTAACTTTGTAGAAAGGTTGTGATATATGCACTTTGATCCCACCATAAAAATTGGGTTAATGTCACCATTTTTATTTAAATGTTATTTTTGGTTTACATTCTTACTTACTGTAACCAGTTTATGTTTTTAATTAATTTCATTATACATATAAAAATGTTATCACAAATGAATATGGAAGTTGTGTGAAAAATCCTTGACCATTAAATAAAGTGAAACATATATGCTACACTACTATGTATTTATGCATCTTGTGCATAAAATACTGATATTATAGTTAAGAAGTTACAGAAAATCTCTGCACTTTTTTGCTGTTTTTTTTGTGTGCCGAGATTTTCATGTATTTTTCACCTGTTTTGAAAAACTACAGTTGAGAGTACAAGAAATTTATAAATTCCTTATTAATAAATGTTTGTTGTAACTGTAATAAGAATTATGCTACTCAAATTTTTTGCAGGTCATTGTATGAAGCTGAAGATCATATACTGAGCTTTGTTTTATTTGAAAGGTTTTGTTAATATGAGAATAAACTACATAATATGTGTACTGACTTTGTTGAGATTTTCTTTACTTGACTTTCTTGTGATTTTGATCTCACTACCCAAACACAGTAAACTGAAACACAACCACTTCCACATCCAGTTTGTTCTGTTCACACAGAAACTTCAAGACACTTGTACATACCTCAGATGAAAAACAAAATAAAAAATTCAAACAGCTACAAAATTGAGAAGAGTTCCTTACCTTAGGTTTTGTATGAATTGTATGATCAAAAAGACCAAGGAAAATCTGTCTCAAATTACGATAACCAGCATTGGCCAGCCTAGAGTTGATTAGGGATTTTAGCATAGTGTCAGGCAGTGGAGTTTCATCTCGATAATGAGATGACATGCGCCGTAGAGGAACTGGCTCCCAACACCAGTTTTCCAACATTTGTGAAGGAGCTTCTACAAAGTCTCTTTCCACATTTGTCCCACTTATCAACGTTAAAAATATGTGATAGAAAATCAAGATATTAGACACACACAAAAATATAATAATTCTCCAAATTTATCAGATTTCCTTTCTAGGTAAAACATGCTATCTAAGATACTAAAATATGTGATAAAAAATCAAGATATTAGATACATACAAAAATATAATTCTCTAAATATATCAGATTTTCTCTCTAGGTAAAGCATGCTTCTAAGATACTAAAGCAAGGATCAAAATTCATGATGGCATTGGCACAATATGCACTAATGAAATATCTTTTTGTGCCAACAAACCTCATATTCATCAACCTCCAGGTGCAAGGGCTAGTACATATTAACATTTGGGTCAGATTCTGTTCAGAACCTGATCAACATGATCTCCCACAATTGTCCATGTCACTTTCATTTCTTGTTATGCACAAAAAGCAGTGTTGCTGTGTTATATAACTGTTCATAGACACATGATCACCACAGATGTGGCATAAATTGTCAGGCTCTAGACATCCACGTTGTGTTGACTTTTGCAAAAGTCATTGCATCTTCAGTGAGTTCTTATACACTTTTCAGTTTTGCTGCTGCAGAAACATTACGGAAATGTACAAGAATTTCAGATGCACAAGATCCTATGACAACACAAACAATTTATAAAAAAATGGCAGTAAAGGCTTAAAACTAAGGAAAAATTAGTCCCTCTTACAAGAACTGACAAGAAATGGACTAGTGATTTTCCGTGATACAATTTGAAGATTAAAACCATACAGTAGTCAAATTCTGAAATAATTCAAATCACAAAGGCTAAACATAACTTCTAAATGGCTGAAAAACTTGAGAAAGTTACAAACACAAATAGTTGTGTGAAGGGAACTTCTAACATCAGGAGAAACAGTATCAAGTGCTATGGTCAAGTCAATTCTCACATAAAAGCAGAACATCAGCAAGTAGAATGTGCTAAGTTCTACAACAGCCATAGCTTTAGAAAGGAATTTAATGTGACATGTTTGATTGAATGAAGTCATGAAGTAATTTTTAAATTATGTACCCCTATATTGTTTTGTTGATCAATTTCAGTTTATAGTTTAAAATTGATTCCTTTGGAACAAAAAGACATTGTCCCAGGTATAAGAGGAATTGCCCCTCATTAACCAAGATAGTCAGGAGCAATAGATTGTCCTAAGCATTTGCATGTGAATTTTGATCCTTGCTAGAGCACTTTAATTTTTGACTTGCACTACTAACTTACTTGAAATGTGCAAGGTTTGCTTGTGCACAAATTTGATGCATAACATGTCCAAATTCATGGAAAAATGTCACAACCTAAATAGAAAGTAAGGATATAACTTTAATAATAATATAATGGTATGTAGTAATAAATGTTATGTCTAGTACTCATCATTTAGAAATTTTTTATATTATTTTATAAGAAACATGTAAGTAATATAAATCAATTATTATCATCTTATGAATAGAATTAAGAAATCATTATCTTACTTAAAGAAATAAACAGGGAATAACTCTCACAGAAACTAAACAATAAACAAAATGTTAATCATACAAGCTAAATGATACCCAATGTCTTGCTCACAGAAACTAAGCAACAATCACCTTGCTCACAGACACTAAATGACAATCAATATCTTACTCATAGAAACTATACAATAGTCAACATCATATTCATAGAAGCTACACTTACAGATTAATCTTCTTAGTTCCTTTTTTCTATCATTGTTTTGAACTAAAATAATCTACTAATAACTATTTCTGTGTCTAAGCCCTTAACCTTCTTTAAATACACTTATGAATGAATCACCTTTTGTCTTGATGAAAGGGCTTATTTTCTGCTGCTGATTTTTTGAAAAAACACCTAATAACTGTTTGTGTGTTTATACCTTTAACAAGCTTATATAAATTGTTGTATATTATGGTAAATTTAAATGTTTTAGACTTAACTAACTTATTAACACACATGCAAGTTTGAAACATGTACTTGCCTAACATATCTTAAAGTTAAAATATCAACTTTCCATTCTGAACAAGAGATTTAAAAGTGAACCACATTCTCTCACCTCATTATGATCTAACAGAGATGGCTTATTTGCAGTGGGCTTAGTGAAATTAGCTACCATAGCAGCTACTGATATTTGTCTTGAACCATCTGGTAGCAAACACCCAGGCTACAAATAAACATACACCAAATACATTTAGTTGCAGCTTTGTGTCAAAACCTTGTAGTGAATTATCTAAGAGTTAATACAATAGAGCAAACCATATCATGAGAGAAAATTTAATACAAATCATTAAAACATATCACAAATTAATATTAAAAACTCGCTAAACCACATCAAAAGTCAAACTAATTTAACAAATACAACTCAATAAACCACAAGTCAGAACTAATATAAAGATACAACTCATTAAGCCACATCACAAGTCAGAACTAATACACAGGTACAACTCACTAAGCCACATCACAAGTCAGAACTAATACACAGAGAAAACTCAGTAATCCACATCACAAGTCAGAACTAAATCACAGATAAAACTCACTAAGCCACATCACAAGTCAGAACTAATACACAGATAAAACTCACTAAGCCACATCACAAGTCAGAACTAGTACACAGGTATAACTCACTAACTCACATCACAAATCAGAACTAATACACAGATAAAACTCACTAAGCCACATCACAAGTCAGAACTAGTACACAGGTATAACTCACTAAAAGTTCTGACTTGTGATGTGGTTTAGTGAGTTGTATCTTTATATTAGTTCTGACTTGTGGTTTAGTGAGTTGTATCTGTTAAATTAGTTTGATTTGTGATGTGGCTTAGTGAGTTGTACCTGTGTACAAGTTATGACTTGTTATGTGGCTTAGTGAGTTTTATCTGTGTATTAGTTCTGACTTGTGATGTGGTTAGTGAGTTGTATCTGTAAATTAGTTTGATTTGTAATGTGGTTTAGTGAGTTGTATCTGTAAATTAGTTTGATTTGTGATGTGGTTTAGTGAGTTGTATCTGTAAATTAGTTTGATTTGTGATGTGGTTTAGTGAGTTGTATCTGTAAATTAGTTTGATTTGTGATGTGGTTTGGTGAGTTGTATCTGTAAATTAGTTTGATTTGTGATGTGGTTTAGTGAGTTGTATCTGTAAATTAGTTTGATTTGTAATGTGGCTTAGTGAGTTGTATCTGTAAATTAGTTTGATTTGTAATGTGGCTTAGTGAGTTGTATCTGTAAATTAGTTTGATTTGTAATGTGGCTTAGTGAGTTGTATCTGTAAATTAGTTTGATTTGTAATGTGGCTTAGTGAGTTGTATCTGTAAATTAGTTTGATTTGTGATGTGGTTTAGTGAGTTTTATCTGTGTATTGCCACATCAAAAGTCAGAACTAACACACAGATACAACTCACCAAGCCACATCACAAATCAAACTAATTTACAGATACAACTCACTAAGCCATGTCACAGACTTATTTCTGTTTCTTACCTGAAGCTCAAACATTGCAGCATGTCCATATTTTCCTTCTCGTGGAAAAAGATCAAGGAAAAAGTAGCCCAACAGCTGATTTGACTTAGAATCTGACACACTGAACTAAAAAGCAGATCATAAATCACTAAGTTACCAGGAGAACTTCATAAATGACTAAATTTAAATGTTTTATCTGACCTGTTAATCTAAATAGAAATAAAGCTAAATAATGTCAAAGATTTTATTAATAATTCTCATTACAACATTTTGCTCCATATCCTCACAAACACAAATCCTTCTTTTATAAAAAATCCTGAGATGAGATATGAAAAAAGACAGAGGATTTATGAAAGTTGTAAGACTCACCATCTGTACATCAGGGTGCCACACTTTTGCATTCTCCACCAATGAGAACTTTAGACTCAGCAGCTCCTATGGATTATCAAACATTAGAGATTGTTGCTGTCATTAATACACAACATACTACCACTACATAATAAACTATATTTTTATGACAAATACCATCTATAGATAATACATTTCTCTAATTATACTTATGTTACTCTTCATGTGTCAGCACTTGAAATAATAAGGTTTTGGTAAACTAAAAGAAAAACTTAAAATGCAGTATTTATTTTAACATGACTATGGATAATTAAAACTTCATTTTTTTATATACAAATTTAATAAGGAATGCAATATTATGATATTAATAGGACATATGTGAGACATAACTATATTTAGTAAAGATTTTCAAGAAATGCAAAAAAACATTCTATAAGATAGAAAACCTTTAAGGTACTGACACAAAGCTAATGCCTCATGTAAAATATAGACTTAGAAAAGTGCCATTGTTCAAAAGAATATAATTTTAAGTTTCACAGTTTCTGTCTTATAATTCTATTTATATACACCTGATATATATCCAGTAAACCTTTTGTCACAATTGGAAGAGGAAAATATTCTCTTAATTTGTCCTGGTCAACTGAGTATTTTATTTCTTCAATTTTTGTTGTGTAGTACTGCAGGTCCCAAAAATTCAGTTTCTCATCAAACTCAAATCCAAGTTCTTTGCACTAAAACAACAAAAACACAAATGCACCACAAAACATTTTGTTCATCTAAATTTTCTTCAATAATTAATAATTTAAGTTTCAGAAACATTGTGTACTGGTTCCCTGTTGTTTATAAAAAATACAATTATAAAACAAGCACACAAAAATTAATACAAATTTTTAAGCATAAATTTTGTTATTTTCATACCCATCAAACAGTATCTGTACATAAAAACAGTACAAGCTAACAAAAAGCTGATTAATTATAAGATAACACAAGAAAAATCAAAGTCTGTCAAAACACTACGAAGAAAAATTCCACCTTTATGAATTTATATAAAAATAAAGTCAAACACTTGTAAAATATAAAATCCAAAACCAGGTAAGTTGCTAGTCATTAATAATGTTTCAAAACATACATTATATATATAACAGTACCATTATTAAAGAAGAAACAAATTAATACTGTTTAACCCTGTAAGAATGAAGTTCATCAACTTGAAAAACTTGGAAGTGTAAAAATATATACACTGTAACTCTGAATTTACTGTGTGTATTTTCATAAAATTTGGCATCTTTTAGTAAAGGTTACAAGTCTATTCCAAAAAACAAAAACAATGATTTTTTAATAAAGTATTTCTACTAAAAATCTGTCTGTGAATTTCTGAAGCTTTTACTGATTTAGCCTAAGTGAAATGTAATTTTCATGCTTAGAATAAAAATACTTCATCTTAAAGTTTTAATATTTTGCTTGCATACCCTCCATGATATTTTTTCCCTACTGACTGCAGTATTGATCAGAAAGTTCCAAATTACTTAACAGTTTCTACTATTAACCTTTTGCAAATCTATTTTATTTTAATTTTATTGTCATATTTTATATCATTGGAGCAATAATCCTTGTGTAAAAAGCAATAACTCACAGCGAAAACCCATAGAGCTGATGTATAAAGCACAAGATCTAGTGCCATATTTCCCACCAGGGTTCAAAGCTAGTATAATTTTAGTTTTGTTTTAGTGAAGTTTTGTTAGGCTATGCTGAGAACTTATTTTTACATTTTTGTTACTTTTGTTAAAAAAACACATCACAATAAATAAAAAATACATGTAAAAAAAAAGGATTTTTAGTACTCAACTGACACCTCAGACAATTTGAGATGTTATACCAAACTTGATCAACACAAACTAAGGAATTCTCAATGGATGAAGGATAATGGCAGGAAAACCAAATGCAGGTTTGAAACATTTCCATAGAGAAGAATCTTCTCTTTCTACTGGTTATAAACATGTCCATCAGCCATATAAAGTTAATTAGAAAAATCTTAAAAATAAGAAACATAGGGGTGGGGAGGGCTTCTCTGGTATGTTTGACAAATTTATTAACATCTCAGCAAATAAAGAAGGTAGAAGGTTCACACTTTAGATTCTTGCTAGTAATTATGTATAGTTTGCATTTCTAATTGGAAACTGCAGCAGCCATCTTAGATGTTATAGAATTCTGAAGTGGAGAAATTACAGCTCAGACACATCACAGAAAAATGAAGTTTCTTTTTCAACTCAAAAGCTAAATCTTAGATCAAGGATCACACTGTGGTATGCATACCACTGGTGGTACATGGAGCAAATGTCGGTGGTATGCGAAAAATTAATGTAAAAAATTACAAAATTTGTTATAAGCTCAAATTGAGCTTCGAGAGTACATATACAAATTTCCTGACTTCATTTCTAGACTCGTCCTTTGTAGGCATAGACTCGCTAGTGCATTCTTCCCTTCAAATTGACATAAATCACACCAGATATTTTTAGTTATGCCAGAAAAAACAGCCACATATATTTTTCGATTTGTTTTAATTAGGCCCAAGTTTATACTTCAAAAAAGTTTAAACAAAAAGTGGTACACAAGCCTGAAAAGTTTGAGAATCACTGTCTTAGATGATATAAGAATTTAATCATAAACTATACTTTCATGACAGATTTATTGACATATATTGATAAAAAAGTTGATTAATTCAATTTTGAATGTACCATTGTAAAAGACCATGAGATGCACAATTTGACCCTGTTGTATAGAAAGAGTTTAAAAGCTATTGTGTAGAATAATATCATTAAAAACAGACAATGATGTTCCAGCATTTTTCACTGAAATTTTATTTGCATATTAAAAACAAATTCACTTGTACATTCTACAATCATACTTACTTCAAGTTTCTTTAGCTCCAAAAGGTATTTTTTCTCATTGTCCCACAAAACTTTCAATTTAGTTGCTAGTTCTTTGAGGAAGTTGCACACATTTTCAGCTGTCTTGGCCATTCTTAACTCAGTAACGTAAGCAGCATGTGTTGGAAATCCAAGGAGATCAGCTTGCTGAAAGAATAAAATAAAATAACAATACTTTGAGGACAGCTACCACAAAACTTTTATTATAACATAACGTTTTGGGACAACATGGGACCAAATGGTCCATCTCAGCTGTTCCATCCTTTAAACTAAATTAAAATGAATAAAAATAATAATCATAAATAAATAAAAATCTTAGCGCCAGCCCTTTTCATTCATATACTTATCAAGCTTTTTCTTAAACTCACTTAAATTTATTGCCTCTACAACATCTGAAGGCAACCCATTCCAAAGGCCAGCCACTCTGTTAAAAAATGAAACTGTCTTAGCTGAAGATGACTCCTACCTTACCAAAATTTATATTTTTGGCCCCTGGTCCTACTATTCTCATTGTTAAATAAACAAAAAAAAAGATGATACATCAACACTATCAATTCCCTTTACAATCTTAAACACCTCAATCAGATCCCTTCTAACTCTTCTTTTTTCAAGAGAAAACAATTTGAGAGATTTCAACCTCCCCTAGTATGACAACCCCTCCATCCTAGGCACCATTCTCGTAACCCTTCTCTGAACCCTTTCCAACAATTCAATGTCTTTCCT
>NW_013666051.1:267806-272936 GCF_000517525.1 Limulus polyphemus
ATCTAAATCCTTTTGTAAATCAACAGCATCCTTTTCACAGCTAACAACAACCAATACCTTAATATCATCTGCAAATTTAAGTAATTTATTGACTATCCCTTCATCTATGTCATTAATGTAAATGAAAAATAGCAAAGGTCCTAAGACTGAGCCCTGAAATACCCCACTTGTGTCATTAATCCAGTTTGACTGAACTCCATTTGTAACAACCCTCTGCTTTCTTCCATCCAGCCACTCTTCTATCCAATTTGCTAAATTATCCCCCACACCCATAGAGCTAATTTTTTTTTACAAGCCTTATATGTGGCACCTTGTCAAATGCTTTCTGAAAATCCAGATACACCAAATCTACAATCTTACCCTCATCTACATGAGCAGTAACCTTTTCAGAGAATGTTAAAAGATTTGTAAGGCAAGATTTTGCCTTAGTGAAACCATGTTGAATATCCAATAAAATTCTAAACTTTGTTACATGACTTTGCAAAGCATCTTTTAACACACCTTCCCAAATTTTTCCCACAACTGATGTAACACTAATGGGTCTATAATTACTGGGACAATTTTTATCACCTTCCTTGAAAAGAGGAGTTATATTAGCTAACTTCCAATCCTCTGGTACCTGCCCACTATTCAAGGACTGACAAAAAATAGTAACAAGTGGCTCACATATCCAATCTTTAACCTCCTTTAAAACCCTTGGGGAAAGATTATCTGGCCCAGGAGCCTTATCGTTTTTTTAAACCTTCCCAGATCAGAATTAATGTAGTCACCTTGTTTGATCTCATTTCCATTTATCAACTGTCCATGATGTGGAATACTGCTTAAATCTTCATTAGTAAAAACCAATAAAAAAGCAAAACTTAATAACCCAGCCATCTCATAATCATAAGATACAAGCTTTCCTTTATAATCTCTCAAGGGTCCTATCTCCGTCCTAATGTTTTGTTTAAAGAAATCCTTACTGTTAATTTTAACAATTTCAGCCAACCTTTTCTCATACATCCTTTTTGATGTCCTAATTTCCTGTTTCACCAACTTTCTTAATATTCTATAATATTCTAAATCTCCTGTCATACCAGTCAATTTATATTTCTTAAATTTATGATGCTTTTCTTTAATTTTATTTCCAAGCTGGATTTTTACTTGCATGTATATATGGTGAATTATCATGTTGGGTTTCATCAACATGTACTTTTATGCATATATTTTTAGTATTTTACATCACATCTAAAAGCTAGGAAATAACTGGTTAAAGACATTCATACCATTTATGCAACATTTACAAAACTTTTTTTTTCTTTCATAAAAATGTTTGCAGTCCATTTACATCTTGATATAAAATTTAAAATCAATATAACAAAATTACATCTGATTATTTAAATATTGATATTTAAAACAATAAAAAATACTTCTACTTCTAAACTCAACATCCTGTGCACACTTTACAAAACACTGTCTTGAACTTTAAATTCAACCTTATATCCACATAATTTATTCTACACTAACATAATCTTTTTAAAATATGTACTATGGAAACTGGTTGAATATTATTGTAGTACAGATAGATGTGGGTGATTTAATAGATGAATTGATATAACTGATTACCCATTAGCAGCAATCACATCACTAACTGAAATGTGAACTTACCAGTTAATCAAAATCAGTGTTTCTGATTACCACCATTTTCATTTATTCCAAGAATAAATCAGTAATTCAAAATTATAATTAAATAAAATGACAAGAAAATAATCAACTAATCAAAAATAAGGTTTCTGATTTATTTACTCTTTTAGTTTATTCCAACTATCCAAGTAATTAAAATATTTATATAATGTTTGTTTGTTGTTAAGTGCAAAGTTACATAATTATGGGGGAGGAGCTCATGAACTGAAGGTCTTGGGTTTGATACTGTTTGTCAGTATCTGCCACCAACAAACTTAAATTTTTTTTTGCTTGTGCATACCATGATTTGAGAAACACTGTACTAGTCATTTAATCAATCAACTCTCTCTCCACGCAGGCTCTGTTGAACTGACCAACTTCATAACCATTTTGTACTTGTTATAATTTCCATACTATAACTTTTAATACAGTATATGTATGTTCAGAAAATTTGTCAGGCTTTTAGTAAACATTACAAGTCTTTTGTACATGAAAAATCTGATTTTTAGTGAAGATTTGTCCATGAATACATCAAATCTTTTTTTTTTTACTAGTCTAAGTGCAAAGGGATTGATATGTTAAGATTAAAATTACTTTTCTTTATCTCAAAAATCTCAAATTTCATTTGTGTAATCTCTAAAACCTTTTAAATACATATAAAACTTCTTTTTCAGTAAAATTTTATCTGTTGTTAGTTTTACCTCAGTGATATAGTGAAAAGAAAACTTATAAAATCAGAAATAAAATGAGCAGCTGTGTCCATTTTTCTTCCTCATTGATCATAAATATTCAAAGCACTTCTCTTGAGGGTTTCAACTGCTAAACATTTCACAGATATATTTTCTGTATTTATTTTACTGTCAACGACTAAAGTAGAAACCCACTAAAAATAAAGCAATAAATTGCCGCTTGTATCACTAGTTTGTTTACGTAACACTGTGACATGATACTCTCAAAAGCAAAAAGCACATGCAAAAAGATATCCAACTTGCTCCCTGCTCCAAGAACTTCTTGAAGCTAAAGTGTAGTAAACTGTTGCTTTTGGAAGTTGTACAATATATTCTTGAGTAGTTATTGACTCTTACTTCAAAGTAAGTAATTATCATATAATATATATATATATATATACAGAATTTCTGTTCCATAAGTTCAGTATGTAGTTGTGGATATAAGTTGTTTCTGTATTTTAGCATATCACATACTGCTTCTGAAAACTATGAATCTGAGTCACAGATTATATTGTAACATATATATTTTTTTTTTTCCAATAAACTGCTTTGTTCAGAAGTTCCTCTTTCTTGGAGTTGTAAAAGAAGTCAAAAGCTGAAGTTGAAACTGATATAAAGTTATGATTAAGCACAATCAAAATCTTGTAGTTACATGGGGAATGGGATAAAATACATGTTCATACACTAGAATGCCAATCGAGAAAATGAGTAGAGGTTGTGCAGTATGATTGGTGGAGGGTAGTCACATGATCAGCACATGTTGCTACAAGAGTGCAAAAATGAAGAGGTATAAAAGACTGGTGTGCCGTTGAAAAATTTTAGCAATGCTTAGAGGGCAAATCAAGGGCAAGAGGAGGTAGACCATTTTGGAAAATGCACATAATATTTCATGATACACAACACAGAATATATGCACAGTAGACTCTCCCTATTAAGACCACCTTTGAGTCTGACCAAAATTGGTATTAATAGGGATCAACCAGTTCATCAATTAACTGTAAAATATTTGAATATTGAATTGTAATGATATGTGTGATATTTCTTTGCATATTGTACATACAAACTATTAATAATTATTCATTTTTTGAATATTTTCTATTTTATTGTCTTTATTTTCATCATTCAAAGTATTTTACAAATTTTAGTCACAGAACATGTGCATATATATTTTATTACACGAAAAAGTTGGTGATTTTGCATTGTTGATTTTTTTGACAGTGTTAACAATTTCACTTTGAACAATATCTTCTACATTATTTAAATTGTCCATCATTTTCATGAGTACTGGGTGTTTTAGTGCAAGGTTCTTCATGTCTGCAATGCACTTCAGCATTTGCATCATTGACTGGATTGCGCATTCTTCTGCATCTGTAGACTGGTCGCTGTCATCATCTTCAAGGTTGCTGTCTTCAGTGAGACGGTCACCATTCAGGTCATTGAGAAGTCCTTGTTCCAAGTTGTCACAGAACTCTTTGGTGATGGGAAAGTCATTGTTTTGGTTGACGTATTCAATGGGGTCAGTGATAACATTGGGAAGATGGTTTTTAGCAATCTGTAGCAGTTGAGCCAAAGTGATGTTGTAGTCTTCATCTTCACTGTTGTCAACTTAGGGGAAACCAATAAAACATTTTGTGAAACACTTTGGTACTGTACTGGTCTTGATTTCACGCATGGCAAAACTGATCTAAGCACAAGCGTCTAGCACACCGACACTTTTCACCAAGTTTGTGAGTGACATACCTTTATCCACGTTTGATAGTATAGAGTAGACTAGGTGCTTTTTGTAGTGGGCTTTGAATGCACCAATGATACCCTGGTCAAGAGGCTGTGGCACTGAGATGCTGTGCTTTCATGTGCTTATTGAATCCTGTAACTCAGTCTTGAAAGATGGTGTTGGTTATCCAAGCCTTCTTGTTAGTATGCCAGGCCATGGATAAGTCACTCTTTATGTTTAAGTTTTTGAAGCACTTTGATTTTGTGCTCTCACCAATCACAAAAGTGCATTCAAATTCACCAACACTATTGCAACATAACACAACAATTAGTCTATCTTTTGATAGCTAACCCCAGTGCACTGTTCACCTTTTACACACGTTTTATCTGGTAAACCACAAGAACTGACCCCAGTTTCATCCATATTATAAATGTCTCTAAATGCATATCCCTCTATAATAGCAGGCAATTTGGCATTCCATTCATCAACTGTCATGGCATCAACATCGCCATGTTCACCACTGATTATGAGTTGTGATGTTTTGAAGTCAGAAAGACCCATAGTGGCTATTGCAAGTGCCTTTTCTTGCAATATAGGTCCAGAAACTGGAATTTTCATAGCACAAGCTTTTTCAATACCAAGACCATAATGATGCTTCAAGGTTGTCATTCACAAATCTAGCAAAAATGTGTTTTTGTGAAGGTGGTTGATTCTCTTCAAAAAATTATGCTTCAAAATTTGCTGAATTTGTGTTTTGCCAACATTGAACTCTTCAGCTGATTTGCATTGGCTTTTATTGCTAGCATTATGTGCCTGAATAACTTTGACTTTATCTGCCAATAATAGCTCAACACGATCAAATGGTCTTGCCTTTGGCGTCATTTTGTAATAGAATATCTATGTCACAAAGATTTATAAGAAATAAACTGATATTTTATTTATTGACTGATGAGGTATTTATACATAGTGTATCAGTTACATTAACGTTATCAAAGAGTATGTGAAAACATCGCCCTTTCAAGTGGC
>NW_013666051.1:272966-282538 GCF_000517525.1 Limulus polyphemus
CAATAGAAAGCCTAGATTCCAACTTACTGATGTTTCAATATGATTCATGCCACGTGATGCTTCAGAAAATTGACAATTTAGCTGATGAGAAGAAATTTTTTCCTATGAGAACATAGTGGGGAGCTAAATTGAATATCTAACTGCTCAAGTCACGTGATTAGAGAGCCAGAAAAGTTCTGACAGATACCCAAATTTCTCAGCTGTTGACATATTATTATTCTGTGTTCTTCCATGCATTATTTACTTAAAGAAAAAATTATTTTGTGGACTAGTAGATTTGGTGAAAGTATTAGGGCTAACATAGGTCAGTTGTTGACAAAACAAAAGGTTACACAGGTGAGTGCTATATTTCTTGTTTTTCTTATCTATTCTTTATTTATTATTATAAAAGTAATTGAAAATGGAAAAGTTAGGAAATTCTAGGTTAGATAAGGTTAAATTAGGTAATAAAAATAAAAATAATGATAATAATAATAATAACAACATTTTTCTATGAGGTACACTCGCAAGGACTAACAGCTCATGAGTAGCATGAGCTTTATGTAACTTGATTAGTGTAACATTTGATTCATGTCACTGCATATTTTTAAACTTTTTATGGTGGAAATTTTCAAAATAATGGTCCAAAAGGCAATAAAACAATAACATTTAATGAGAAACACTATCACTGTCATTTAAAAGTGACAAGTGCTGAGTGTTGTCAACATTGAACATGTTTGCACAATCAACAACGACCACACTTGTTAATGTTTATCATAAAATAACAAAAACACAGACAGCTGGTGGTCGCAACATGGGAAGTCAACAATGGCCTCGAGGAGAAAAAAACAGTAAAATGAACTGATGTGACTTGTGAAAATATTTTAGCATATTTTGAATTAACAATAGCTATGAGACTCAAGTCTTATCCTTCTCTACCTGACTATTGGTCTACCTATGTTCCTTTCCATACTCCTTGGCTCTCTATCTTCTCTAGGGGCAAATTTTTAGCTATCCATACTAACTTACATTTCAATAACAATACTAATGCTCTACTTAGAATTGGCCCTAAAAATGAGAAACGTTTTAAGATAAGACCTATCATAGGCCACCTACTAACGTTTTTTTTTGTTTCCCCACTACTTTCCTAACAAGGAACTAACTATAGATGAATAAATGTTAGGGACAAAATGTAGAATTGTTTTTTCCAGTATTTACCAAAGAAACCTGTCAAGTGGGGTATCAAGTTGTGGGTCCTGGCAGAAGTTAAGAGTGGATACTTTTTGAAGTTTACAATATACACAGGCAAGGAGGGACAAATGCCAGCTATAGGTGGAACTGACGGACAAACACAACAGACTAGGACACTGGGTTTTTATGGAAAACTTTTACACTTCCCTTCATTTATTTGACAAATTACTGACTATGGGAATCTATGCTTGTGGCACATGCAGGAAAGACAGACTGTATTTCCCACAACAATTTGTTTCTACAAACCCACAGAGAGGGGATGCACAATTGTTTAAATGTGGAACTCTGACAGCTGTGAAGTGGACTGACAAACGAGACATTTAATCATTATCCCAGAAGGCCTTCAGAATGGACCTGATCACAGATCTTGTTGAGCCTCTACTTCAAAATAGACCAGGCCTTTCTGGTATACCACTTTCAAGAACTGTGCCAGACTCATCACCTTTGAGACTCACTCTTGGCATGCATTTCTCTATACTTGTTAATAAAGGAGATAGAAAAAGATGTAGACTATGCCTCCCAGAAAATAAAGTACTAACAAAGTGTACACCTTGTGATGAATTTCTATGCATGAAACACTTTGAAGATTATCACACTAGTGATACTCTTCACAAAAGCTAAGATTTTATATATGTGTACAAGGTAAAAGTGTCTGTATATAATTAGTTTTTTTTTATTTTAACAAATATTTTAGAAGCATTTTTTATTCTATTTGAATGTATAGAAATGTTTCAGTTTTAAATTGTTTTTTCTCCGAAATATTTTTGTAAAGTTTTCTTTATGTATTCATACACTTGTACGTACAGTAGTGATGCTCCCTTTCACGAGTTAAAACCATTTTATATTATATATGCTAACTTAAGTATGACTTTTGCAGTTTTCCAAAATGTTTGTAGTAAAATACCTATCTATATATATATATTTTCATTCATTCATAGTTTTTCTCTGCACAACTTTATGTATTTGTTTTTGATTCATGCAATTTGTATGTACACTATTCCTTTTAGACATGTATAAACATTACTTCCTTGACATTTTACCTTTCTAAATGTAATGAATAAACCTGTTTTTATATTGTAAATTTTCTAATGTCGTATAATTTATATTTAATTCAGTTTAGACAATGAAAATAGCACAAATTCAGTAAGCATATCTACATATTGGCCTATGAAATACAAATTTCTAACTAGAATACAAGTATTTTTCTTAAAACATTGAACAATGAATTAAAAATACACTGATCAACAATGATTTTGAGTACTTATGGTGTTTCAAAATGTTGTGCTTGTGCATTACATGTGCTAAGACTCGCCATAACCCTCATTTATTCTTCCGAGTGGAGGGTGAAAAGATATTAATTTTTGTAGGCTTCAAATATAAATTTTAGAACCAAAAAAATTATCAGGTTACTGTATTGGTACATAAAAAATCCCTGCAATTTATCTGGATCTCTAAATAAGCTATATGTGAGTTACAAAACTTCCATTCCTATTCAGAGCAACAACTTAGTCATCAAACCTCAATAGTTTTGGTGAAATTATTACTTTCTCCTTCAAGCTATTTACAAACAGCTGTTAGATTTACATAGATTTGTTTGTTTTGAATTTCGCACAAAGCTACATGAAAACTATCTATGCTAGCCGTGCCTAATTTAGCAGTGTAAGACAAGAGGAAAGCAGCTAGTCATCACCACCCATCGCAAACTCTTGGGCTACTCTTTTACCAACGAATAGTGGGATTGACCATCACATTATAATGCCCCCACAGCTGAAAGCGTGAGCATGTTTGGTGGGATGGGAATTTGAACCCGTGACCCAAAGATTACAAGTCAAGCGCCCTATAAATGCTAATTAGTAGTAGGTGAGATTAGAAAAGAGGTTTCAAAAGTATGAAGTAGGGGGAGGAGCCACTCTAGTAGATTCACTGAAAATATTGATATCTCATCAAATCATAGAAGTGAGAGGTTCTTGTTTTATATTTAGCTTGTCCATATCTTTACATAATAAAATGTAAACTAAGCAATACGACAAAAGGATGTGTTATGTGACACATAAAAATCAATATTTAGCATTTTTTCTTTATATTTCCTTTTAAATTGAGAAATTAAAACACATATAATATTAAAATTTCAATTATAAACTACGTTTTGATGTCAACTTCATTGACATGTAGTAATAAAGTTATTTAACAAAATTTCGAAAACAACTCTCCAAAATGTCATGAGGTGCACTTTAACTTGCCCAGAATGAAAGGGTTAATTGATTAGTAAATACCATTAACTGCCCAGCTCTAAGTACAAAATGTAGTGGTTTATTATAGTCTGTATTTAAGTACTGGGGAAATTCAACAGTTTTAACAACATTAATTTCTAAGAACAGTTACAACATCAAACTAGTTTAAATAAAGCATTATTCCGTACCTTCTGTCGTAGCATGACTAGTTCCTCAAGAATTGGAACATTCTCTGAAATACACCTGAAAAACAAAGTTGTGAATACAGATATTTTAAAACATGTATTTTTTTAATAGCAATACAAAAGTATGGTACTTCACAAAAACTTAGTACTTGCTAAATGTATATTTCAGTGTTTAATAATACTGTTGTTCTCTCTTTGCAGTTTTGACATTTAATCTTACAAACTTTAGAATTATATTTTTATTTTTGAGAGCTGTTTTAGAAAATGAAGCACATCAGAACACAATTTCAATCAATCACCAATTGTATTGTCTAATAAAATCTCTGAAATTCTTTAATTGTATATTTTCTACATAAACCTAAGGCTGTTTTCTCACTGTATATCCAAACATCATAATACTGGAGCTGCATCTTAGTCTCAAAAGTTTACTTCTTATTTTAAAGCCAAACCAGTTTTTGCATAGTGGTTTCATGTGCTTAGAACAATCAAGCTTTTTTGGGAACCCTCTAATTAAATTAAATACTAAGTTCTATACAAAATACCAATTTTTCTTAAAGCTAAAACCAATACTTACTGTGAGTTGAAAGCATGTTCCATTTTTCTTCTTGTTTCAGGATTTTTTGCTTTTCTCATCGTAGGAAAGTAGTGTGGATATTTCAAGGTGATTTTCCGCTTTTCATTGTCCATCTTAATGGTATTAAATAAAGCTGCTGATTACTGGAATTTCTCATATCTCAATTACTAGTGAAATTAATATAATTTTTTTTTTCAGTGAATCATTCTAGTAAACAATAATTATCAGTACCCAATATATAGATGTTTGGTTTTATGATATGAATCTGAGTGGTAACAAGAATTATGTAATGACAAGTTTCAAATATTCATGTCTTCTAGGCATTAAACCCACAGTGCAAGCACAAGAATCTGTTTTAATTATAACCTTCTTGGCTAACATAAAGAATTAAAAGAAATTTGTGTGGCATATTTGTTTATATAACCTTGTTAAATATTTTTAAAAGTTCTCCTCTCACCTTTTCCAGACTATCAATAAAATCATCTGGTAAGCCCTCCAATTCTTTCTCTGTGAATTCTAGAAATGTATTTTCTTCATTTAGGTTTTTATTAAACTGAATTGAAAGCTCATTCATCTTGTTTTTGAATTCTTTGATCTTTTCTTGTATATCTTTGGACAAGTGGAGCCCTTAAAAATAACAAAAGAAAAATAATTTTAGTAAATAGCGTATCTCGAGATACTTTGGACAAGTACAGACCAAAAACATAATAAGAATTAAATAAACCTGAACCCTTAGATAACAGTAACACTAGTTATAAGAATATACATATTAATATAACAAAATGTAAAATACATTCACTTGGATATCTCACTTTTCAACCATTATCATATTGTAACAAATAAAGTGTTCAATAACTTGAGGTATGTATAGTGTGTGTGTGTGTGTGTGTGTGTGTGTGTGTGTGTGTGTGCACTTACAGCTTTTTTGCTATACTGAAAAGGTGTGTGAGAGACAGGCTGGATTCAAAAGCCAATACTCTTACAAAACTTGTACATAGTACACAAGCTAATAGAAGAAAATGATTTTTACCTTATTAGAAAAACTAATAATAAAGTATTCTACTTTACATTCCTACAAAAATCATAGCAACTACTCATAACCTTGTTTTACACAATTCCACAAAACAGTTTTTCTGTAAATTCATAATTTAAAACAAAGTTGTATCTAGGAAGAGTTGAGCATAAGCAAAAACTGTGCAGCTTACCATTTCTCTTTCCCATTTTGATTAGTCTTTCTAAATATCGTTTATATTCTGGTTTCAAATCTTCTGTTTTCTTATCCAGAATCAGAAGTTTATCAAATATGTCCTGTCTCATGCTAGAAACAATAATGCATATCTATTTTATTTTGCTCACCTAACAATTAATAACTTATTATAAACTACTTACAAACTAAAACTGGGTGATAAAACATGTTTTTTATCAATAATTTTGAATAAAGAAATCTTGAATAAAGTTTTTAAGTGACCTACATTTTTTCCCCATCAGTTCTAGAACTGTTTTAAGATCGTACATTAGATGCACAAATATATTACTTAAACAGGCAAGTTATTTACTTTACTTGATTTGTAAGATAAAGGTTATTATTTACCAAGTTATCAAACATCATACAAGTGAATTAGAAATAAAGTTTCCTTCAATGAGTTGTGAAGACAGTATTTATATACTCAAAGCCTGATAACATTTTATGAAACAAAGATCATCTCCTAATGTCCCTCTGTACATTGGCTTCTATAATAAGGCTTCATATACTGACAAAACAAAATACCATTTTAAAATAACAGCTCATTTACACATGAAATGTCAAAAACCTGGCACATTTACTCCTCTTCCATATCTAAACACAAGACACTATAAATTTATACAATATCATTATCTTAACTACTAGTTTTTTGACATTAAAGTTTTAATGAAATCTTTAAAAAAATATTACTTTTAAAAATACATCTCCATTTCAATTAAGCCTGTTATATTTTCAGTTCAATGAGATAACAAGAAGAAATCTGGCCATCAAGACTATTCCATTTTCTAGTGTCAGCATGTTACACACAATCAAAATATATAACTCTTGAAATATAAAATATTACAACAGGCTACCTTATTTCAACATCAAATGCTTGAAGTTTTTTGTCTGCTTCAGTACTGGCATCCCTAAGTGCTTTGTCAGATGATACTTGTTGTGGAAAGTCAAAAAGGTAGCGATTTGACAAATATTCACACTCTACATCTGCTATCACCTGGGGAGGGAGGATTTAAGAATTTAGAACTAAGATATCAAGTTTCTTAGGAGACACTAACATCCACTACACTCATTTTCTTGATGCTATTTATTCCACAACTGTATATCAAATATGCTTCTAGTCTTCATACCAATCTTTTTGAGCCACTACAGCTATCAAAATCTTTTTTTTTGTACAAAATATTTCATTAAGATCATTAAGATAGCAATGTTTCTAGTATAGTTGCTTTCTGATGATGTTTTTGGTTTCAACTTGTAATTATGTTTCAGTACAGTGAAATTAATGTGTGAGAGAGGTAACTGATTTAGAAGTATTCAGCTTCAGAATCAGAACATTTTCCTTCATAAAATAAATTTATGGCATAACAACTTCACAAGACTGAACTTCATGAAAAAAACTTCCAAATTATAAACAAACATTACATTGTTTAATCAGGTGTATATAGCTAAACATCATACACTTTACACACTGTAGCCATAAATCAGAAAGAAAGCATTGTATAAACACACAACTTAATCTTAAACTATTAGTTTGTAGACTATTATATATTATCATATACACACACACACACACAGTTCAACAGAAATAAGTGCAAACTTTTAAGTAGCATAAATTTATTCCATATGCTAGAAGAATAAACCTCTTTCATATACTTTATTAATACAAATTCCACATTAAAACACTAACCTTTAATACAGATTGAAAATTCACATCCTCTTCTTTTAAGTTGCCAACTTCATCATATTTTTTCCGACATTGAGAAATAAGTAACTCGGTTTTTGTCAACAATTCATTCGGAGAAATAGTTAAGTCCCAAGCA
Organism: Limulus polyphemus; assembly: GCF_000517525.1. NCBI lineage: Eukaryota > Metazoa > Arthropoda > Merostomata > Xiphosura > Limulidae > Limulus > Limulus polyphemus. The sequence goes on from NW_013666051.1 coordinate 280,247, forward strand.
ATCCTCACACCTTCTATACTCATAGTAGTACGACCACTGACAATGTTGGTAAAGAAGTTAACCTTACAATTTAGCCTAGGCAAAAAATGTTTTTGTAAGATATTCTTGGAAAAAGACCTGAAAGTATTGAATGACAAATCTGACTTAAATAAAGCTTTACCGGTCCCCTGTAGATTTGATAAGCTATGACTTCTTTGGTTACTCTGAAGTAATGTGCTGTATTGACAAGAAACAAATAAACAGGTTTGTTCTTCAACAGAACATAGGGGTAGTCTCAGCCAGTTTAGAGTAGATCTTCCACGAAAAAGTCTGATTACTGGGTAACAAAAGACACGAACGACTAAAGAATGGGTCCTGGAAAAAAAAAGGCTATTTCTTGGTAAAACTTATCAGTGTAGAAAATTCTAGTAATTATCAGATCATTTTTGAACCTTCATTTACTTGCATTTGTTTGTTTTTTTAATTTCGTGAAAAGCCACACGAAGGCTATCTTAGTTTCACTTGCAAGTTACAACTCTGTCAGTTCAATTTTTGGAGTATTTTGTATATCACACTTTTACTGAAAATACTCTCACAAAATTTAAACTTGAATTTTGCATTTTTTGACAACTAAATCTAACCTCACACATAAAAAAAGGAATACACATTCAAATAACATACAAGTTTTAGTTTTACATCAAATTTTAATTACCTTTCCCAGTATGAACAATGTAAAGCTAAAATTAAAAGCAAGAGTTTATAATTATAGGTGCAATTATTTTGTAACAACCTGTGTGGTGTCACTTTCATACCAAGTTCCAGGCCATAGCCTTGGTGTTGTCCAAATTATATTAGTTATTAATATTAGACAAGGTAGTCACAGGTGTAATAACATAATAAACACACTTAACATTACTTTACACTGGCAATTACTAGGGAAAGAAATTAACCAATACAAAATTAAAACTAAAGCTTTTAAACGCTCACGCAAGTGACAATAAAACATCATTAAATGAGTTGTTTTGCACCATTGTCAGTATTGAGTACTGTAAAATGTAGTACAACTACAATAGTACAAGTTATAACGAGATGGCTAACCAGACATTTCACTCCTTAAAATTAAATGTTTGATATCTCCACACGGATTCATAAACACTACCTAAAACTTAAAACATTGTCTTAACTGATTAATAAGTTATTTTAATATAATTAAGCTACAATTACTCAATTAGTACTAGTAGTAGTAGTACTACCGATCAAAGTATAAAAAATAAATAAAATTTTATAAAATATAAGTTAAGATTATAAAGTTTTGTAATTTGCGGTTCCTTCCAATTTAACTATGCATAATATAGAAATATTGACCTAAAACGGTGTCTTTGAAAACGTCAACCTCAGTGGTTAATAATAATTTAATTCATACATTAAGTACAAACCAAGTAATACCACATCAACGACGCCCACCGAAACATAAAGTTTCTAAACGTGCTTCAGCTCCATAAACTAAAACCGAATCACGTGATTACAATACTTAAAGCATTCAGATTATGTTTTATCTTTAGAGCTATCTATACGATATCATCGTAAAGTTGCAACAATTAGAAGAACAAAGAAAGAAAGAAATCATTTTATCTCGAACTTACTGTAATAAATAAAATTATTTTCTGGAAGTTTTTTCCTATCCTTACAAATCGGAATTTGTCTGAAATTAGTAAAGTGTTCCTAAAATAAACATTAAATTTTGAAATATATTTTGAGTTTTTTGAGAAGCAAAAATATTTCATGGGTTTTGTTTGTTTGTAATTAAGCTACACAATGATCTATCTGTGCTCTGCCCACCACGGGTATCGAAACCCGGTTTCTAGCGTTGTAAGTCAGCAGACATACCGCTTTGCCACTGGGGGCATTTTAATGGTTATTAATAATAAAATGTAATGGTGCTTTATTTACTGACATTTCATCTGTGAGTGTATATATATTGTTACGTCTCCGTTTGTTAATTGATTTTCCGTAAATTCGTTCCGACGAAACTTTAGCGACACAAGTCTTTTCTTAAATAAAACTGGTTTATTCTTTCCGAATACAACTTTACGATACACACAACTTCAACATTCGCGCTAAAACAAACACTATAACGAACGAACGTTAACTTCAACAATACCCTGTGACTGCAGATCAATTACTCAGTACCTACACACATTGTTGTCACGTTGTGAGCGTCTTATAAATATACCAGACAAACATATATCTAGTAATAATGGCTGGAGACGGCTTAAATGGGTAATGAAGAAAAACTTTAATATAAGTTTAACA
>NW_013666051.1:282864-292563 GCF_000517525.1 Limulus polyphemus
TATATCTAGTAACTGCTAGGGCATTCTACGAAGGAACAAGATAGTTCTAGAAACGTGGCGTAACACTAGTCACGTGACCTCGCTGACGCAACAATATATATATATATATCCCACAGAAGAATTGTTTGTTTTGAATTTTGCGCAAAGCTACACGAGAGATATCTGCGCTAGCCGTCCCTAATTTAGCAGTGTAAGAGAAGAGGGAAGGCAGTTAGTCATCACCACCCACCGCCAACTCTTGGGCTACTGTTACGTATCTGCTTGTTAATTTCCGGTATAAATTATTTCCGAGGAACTTCAGCGATACAAGTCTCTTATTGATTAAACCAGTTTATTCTTTCTCGATACAAACTTTTAGTACACAGTAATTCCACAATCAATACGTTTCTCGTCACTTTAAATTTAACAACTTTTATAATATACGCTATAAATAACAGCGATTCAAAATCTCGATAACTTCGCTTTCAACGAGTGCAAAACACTCGCTCGAAACAGAATCGTACCCGGAACTCTCTTCATTCATTCCCGCAGGCTTTCTCTGTTTAAAACTACTTCATAGTCTTGAAATGACATTTTACCTGACTAGAATGACTTACAACCGAGAGGAAGAGTCAGTGTGTGACAGTTGTTGTCTAATAGAAGTCCTCTCCTGGAACATTGGACTTTTGATGATATTGTAAAGGTCCATGACTTTGATCTCATTGTAACCTACGGCTTACAAGAGTAAGCTGCCAACATCTGGAGCATCCAGGTCAGTCGATTGAGTTGACTGTGGTGTGAGAGAAGCACAAACTAATGATGGTTTGGTGTCTGGTGAATCTTAAACCAGGTGGGGAGGTCTGTACAGGTCTTTCAGGCTAACATAAGTCAGAGTACTTCAACCCCATCTCTAGTCAGAGCTACCTGGAGACGGTGAGAGACTGAAAGCACTATTGTAGATGTTGCCTATTAACAGGAGCCATCTCAACAGCAGATGAAATGTCATGTGCTGAATCAAGTAAGTGGGTCACGGGGAAGAGATGAGCCTCCCCAAGCCACGAGGTATACTGCTAAGGTGAACATGATTCCTAGAGGATTTTGGGGTCTAGTAAAGCCAAAAATGCCACCCTGGATCAAAAGACTACTGCTCATCACAGTATTAGAATCCCTGAGAGCTCCTATCAAACTGTTCATGAAGTATTCCAGGCAGGTAACTGTCTGGAATAGCTGGACTATAGAGCAGGTTGCTCAATGTCTGGTCTCCAGAGTCTTGATTCTCAGGTCCTCAACTCTGTCAAGTATTTGGAAGAGAAGCAACTCTGAGACTGTGAGTTATAATCGAGTTAAACTATTCTGGTGGAAACAGAGCAATCTATCGAGCTGAATTCAAAGCTCAGAAGAGGGGTGTCACAGAATGCTTAACCACATATTGAAACTATATGTGCTATTTACATGGTAACGCTTACCCAGCAATAGCCTCAATAGGTCGTGAAGAAATCCATGTAGACAGGTTTGAGGAAGGAATACTGAGCAAGACAATGCAGCATTAGGGAGAAAGACCTTTTCAACCTTTTTAGAGGCAGTTTCTGTCAAAATGCAATATAAGGTAATAACTTCAAGTTGGTTGCTGAAGAGGAAGAAACCTGTAACAAAAGCTGTAGAGACTGTATATTGGATAAACCACCCTATCAAGGAAACCACATCATACCAAGTTTGAACCTAACTGAGGGGTAACTAACTGTCCATGCAGCAAGGTATTGCAATGCACATACATTGATATCCAGTGAATTGGCAGAGCTATTCCTATCATCTCATGGTGTATGTGTTCTAGAAGCGGGGAGCCAAGCACATACATTGCCTTTGAAACATTGGGCCACTTTCAATCAACTGCCCTACCTTGCCAAACAGTAAGGTATACAATGCTAACTGATTTGACTGACAGTACAAGAGGTTCATGAGAGCTAACAGTAAGCAGTGAATACTGCAGCTGTAGCTCTTGAAAAATAGGGAATCTAATGTTGGATATGGCCATCATTTTTTTTTTGGGGGGGGGAGTAAGATAAACAACTTGTACCAAAAAGTGTGGTGGTCAGCCAAGCACTTTCAAAACTGGGCAATCCTTTGTATATGCCTATTAAAATAAATGAGCGCGAGATAGAGTTATTGGTTGATACAGGAGTGGAAAGAACATTGGCAGATCTCATAGTATATCAGGCACCCTGAGTGAAACTACAACTCAGGCCAATTGACACGAACTGTCAAATGGATATAAAGTAAACATGAAAAGAGGTCATACTCTGACTATGTCTAGAATTGCTTGCTTACAGAATTAAGAATTACAGAATTGTCGCCAACCTCGGTTCTGGTATTGACATTTTTGGAATGAATGTACTGTAAAGTTTAATGCTCAGTTTCACCTGTATAAAAGCTGAACTAATGTTCTATGGCAGAGTTGTCTAGTGTCAACCTGATGGACCCAATGAATAGTGGACTGCATGAGCATATGTGGGAGAAGAAGTTAAACTACCCCATGTAAAGAGGTTGTGTTTCACAGTTTACTATAGAAAATGTCTATTGCATCAGTGCAGTGTAATGTGGTAACTGAGCCCAGACATAAAATAGGTTGTTTCAAATCCAGAAAAAAGCCCTATTAGTTGAGCATTTATGTGTCTGAGGGTGGATAAAGTTCTGGTGTTGTTCTGGAATTATGGATGATCACTTATCTCGCTGCAAGCTGGAGTAGTCACATGAACAGTGAATGAAATGGAAGTAGCTGATACTAGTAGTAATGCAATGGTTGAATCTGTCACATCACATCCGAAAATAGACAATCAGATATCAACACATCTAAGATTACTAGTTAGGATTGTGCAGACAATTTAAATTCAATGCAGCAGCAACACAATGATATACCAATGTATTTCTTGGACCAGACGATTGATTTGATAGAACCAACATCACATATCATCATATAGCTACACGACTAATTAAACAACCACTGTGCAAGTTTCCCTGGAGTACTAGAAAGGTCGAAAAAAGCTGAAATAGAGGAATGTTAAAAGATGGAATCATACAGTCCTCAGAAAGTAAGTTGTGCTTATATGCACAAAAGTGGAATTTCTTTTGAAGTATTATGGGTAGAGAAGAAATCTTCACAGATTCTGTTAAAATTGCAGTGGTACGAGATTAGCCTCAACATGTGACCAAAGGAAAAGCCTGTAGTTTCTTTGGTTTTGTGTAGCATTACCAACAATTTGTGGCCAACTTCTCGGAGAGTTACTCGCTTTTATTGGCAGAAACACACTTCAAATGGAGTGAGGAATGTGAGCAAGTATTTCAGTTCCTGAAATATGCTTTAATTGAAGCCCTGTCGTTGATATATCCATGACAAATTTGTAAATTACTGCTAGATACTTATACTTGTGATAGTGGGATCAGAGCAGTGTTATCACAGCTGCAGGATGGAGTAGAGTAGAACATGTGATTGCATATGCTAGTTGTACCCTAATGAACCCTGAATGCAGATACTATACAACAAAGAAAGAACTATTTTACATTGTTGTCTTTGTACAATACTTCCAACACCACTTCTTTGGTAGAAAGTTTACTGTTTTAGTGGATCATACATCGTTGAAATAATTGATGAACTTCAAAAACCTTGGATGGATGAAACGTGCTGGAAACAGTGTTGCAGGAGTATGATTCAAATATACATTATTACCCGGGCATACACCACGGAAATGAAGATGGATTGTCTTGCCACGCAGGAAGACCTTGTCCGTTTGTCAAATGTGTGGATCCTGGATACTGTGTGCGAGATAGAGATAGAGTGACAGATAGAGTATGGAATCCCACTAGTGGAATGGATGCCTGATTAATGCTTTGGGAACTCTAGAGAGAACAACTGAAGTACCAAGATTTAGTGTCGGTGCTCCTTGCAGTACAGCAAGGTAAGGCATGTCTGACTCAGAGTGAGGAAGCTAGCATGGATACATGTAATCTATGACACTTGTAAGATTAGTTACAAGTGCAAGATAGTGTGTTATGCTTTTGTAACCCACTGAGTTACAGCTAATGGTCTACAGAGCTCTGAGATGCGAGCTTCTCCAGACGTTGCTTAACACAAAGACTGGAGGGCACCAAGGTGTTACCCCCACTTATTCTAACATTCGATGGTGCTTCTGGCTGCACTTGAGTTGAGACATTTATCACTGGTGTGAATATTGTATGGTGTGTGCCCTCCACGACATTTTTCTCTACTGTCAAATGTTGAACGTGACATAAAAGAGAGTATCGCTTTCATGAGTGTTTATTATATAAATTTAATTCCCCTATCAGGGCCATGTCCATTTATATGCAAACGTTCACCATTTACACTGGGATATACTTGCTATTTCGAAGTCCATATATTCCAATGCCTTTCATAATGTGGCTTATTTTATGTGTATTTATGGGTGAGAGGTACTTAGGCTCATTTCCATCATGTATGATATAGCGATCTGGTGTGCGTAACATTTCGTTTTTATGTAGATATTTCTTAAAATAGGTGAATGATTTGCCTAAAAGCCTGTCATGGAGTGGTTGTAAGTTTGCGTATTTGTGTAGGAAGTGAGAATTTGTTGAGTGTATGCTGCATGGAGTATTGCATTTTGTTGTTTTTGTAGTTTAGTTTTAACTTTAGTAGGTGCAACATTAATCCAGACTGGACAAGCATATTATATAACTGGTCGTATTTATTGTTTGTATATTTTTAATATATTTCTTGGTGTTGTTCCTGCATCCTTTCCTGACAGACTTCTAGCTTGATTTATCCTTTGCCAGATTTTGTTTGATATTTCATTTATAATTTGAATTTTTGCCAAATTCATTTTGTATCATATGTAAGACTGTGAAATTTTGCTTATGTAGCTGTCTGGAGTAATGTTCCGTTTAGATATAATTTGGGGATGATTTTGATTAGTTTATTTAATTTTGCGAATACTAGGATTTGTGTTTTAGGTATATTGATTTTTATTCGTTTCTTGGAACAATATTCGGTGATGGCATTTAGTGAAGGTTGTAGGTTTGTAGCTGCTATAGATGGTGTTGCGGAACTCTTCAAGATAGCTACATCATCTGCAAATTGTGAGGTGAAACAAAAATTTGGGTCGTCTAATGGCATGTCGTTTATATACACGATGAAGAGTATGGGGCTAACTACCTCTCCTTGAGGTACACTTGCCTCTGGAGTAAAGTACTCAGAGTAGGTGCCCTCGACATTTACCTCATATTTCCCATTTTCTAGGAAGTTGGACAACCAGCGAATAACCCCCTTGCGGTAGTTCCATCTCTAATATCCGGAACCTTAGATCTGAGTACAGGATTGTATCAAAGGCCTTCTCTAAATCGAGAAGGCAAACAACCGTGCACTCTCTTTTATTAAAACTGTCTATAGCGGTTTCAGTTAACCTAACTAGATGATCAGTGGTTTGTCGAAATTTCCTGAAGCCGTTTTGTAATTATTTAGCCTTTCACTAATTATTCTTTCTAAAATTTTCCTACGCAGCTGGTCAGGCTGATTGGTCTGTAGCTGTGTGGCTTATTTTCTGGTTTTCCTTCCTTTAAAACATGAGAATATTCGCTTGCTTCCAAGAGACAGGGATGTACCCTGTTTTCAGAGTAAGGTAGAAAAGTGCCTTGAGGTGTTCAAGTAATAACTGAGTTCCGTTTTTGAGTAGTATCGCTTGTATGTTGTCTGCTCCTGGAGTCTTGTTTTTAGTGTGTTTCATAGCTATGGAGATTTGTGTCGTTGTTATTTAACTTGTCATGTATTCATCCAGGATATTAGTTGTTGCTTCTTTGGTTGTTTGTGTTGGGAGTGAAGCCGGAAATATTGGAGTAAAAATATCTTTGTTTCGTTTAATTTTGTTACCTACTTGGTTAAGGTAGTGATCAATCTTGTCTGAGTCATTTTGTGTTTGAAAATTCTTTTGTAGGTGTTCTTTAAATAGTTCGGCTTTTTGCGTGTTAGTATATACTTTTGGATGGTTTCTTGTTTTGTGTGTGTCTCTTTAGGTGATTCCAGAATTTTCGTGGATTTTGTTCTGTGTTCAGGGTATTGCAGTAAGTGTCCCAGTTTTTTTGTTTTAGTAGTTTAATTTCATTTCTGATTTTATTACGAAGAGCATATATTTGTGGTTTCAGTGTTATATCTCTTGTGCTGATATATATTCTGCGTAGTCCTTATCTTTCTTTAATCATGTCTATTATGTTCTTATGCGGTTTCCATGTGTGTATTACTGTATGATTTAATTGTTTTGGTATAGTTGCTTCTGCTGCTTTGGTTATACATTCAGTTATTACTTGACACTATTCATCTATGTCTCGCGAGCGCGAGGCACTTGTTATGATTGAATTTGGTTGAAATTCATCCAGTTTGGTTTTGTACTGCTGCCAATATGCTTCATTATAATTGAGTTTTTGCTGAGGTATTGATTTCTCATGGTAGGAGACGAGATTGAGGTTACACCATATTGAAAATTCTGAACATTTTAGACTTAGATCTGTAGAAGTTATACATAAATCGAGTATTTCTCCAGAATTTGTAGCTGTACACCAGTGAGTTGGTATTTGGTCGTTTAGAAGTACAGAGTTTGAATTATTTATGAATCATAGTGATCGGGATCCATTTGATGTTGTCCATCTGCATCCAAAATCTGTATGTTTTGAATTGAGATTCCTATCACAATATAGTTCTTGTTGTAATTTATTATATTATCTAACAATTTTGTATCCAGGTTTCTATTGGGTGAACAGTAGATTCCTGAGATTGTAATTTTGAGGTTGTTTGTAACTGTTTTGTCAACGACTATACACTCATTTGTGCTTTCAAAATGTATGCTGGTGATTGCCAATGTTGATTTATAGATTAGAGTTATAGCACGATTTGGGCCTCTTTTATGTTTTCTGTCTGCTCTTATCGTGGTATAGCGTGGTATGGCTATGTAACTTGTGTCATTACTTGGTTTTTGTATTTCAGCCATGAAGTCCATCCTCATGTTTGTAATAGCTGAAATAATAGGTGGGGATTCTTACTTATTTGTGGTGACTGTTGGTTGTTGTTTATTATTTGGTTTTACCTGTTCTGTATTTGTGTTGGGTGTATCTTTTGTTATAGTAGGTACATTTTCTTTGTTCCCTGTGTCTGTTCTGGTTGTTGCTGCGTATGTTTTGGTATTACTTTGTTTTATGGTTTGTGTTTGTGTAGTGTGTGTATTGTTTTTAATATTGAAAATTTGTTGTTTTATCTGTTTATATTTTTGACAGCCTTTATAATTGGCCGTGTGTGCTTCGTTACAGTTACAGCACTTGGGGGTTTGTACTCTCTCTCTTTCTTACATTGTGATGCCAGATGCTCCCCGCCACAGCCTACACAACGTGGCTCTACAGTTTCGATGTATTATTGTGGAGTTTCTTTATTTGTTACTGTTTGTGGTATGTTTGTCTTATTTCGTTGTTTTTTGCTTTGGACAATGATAAAATCTCCATTGTCTTCTTGCTGATTATCCAAAGTGATGTTTTTATCTTCTGTACTATTTTTGGAGTTTACTTGGGATGTTTCTCCCTTAGTTTTTCGCTCACTTCTTGAGTTAAGTTTTTGGAGTGTGCCTCTACATTTACTATTTCCATATTTTCGATTATTTCATTACCTTCAATATCTGAATGAACACTTACATTTGAAGAGTTGCTTTTACTCTCTTCTATTTTTCTTTTTTTGGTTAAAGTACAGTATTGTATTTTTACTTGCTTACATAGTGATTTTAGATTTGCTTGTTCATATTTCGTAATTAAACTATGTTTGCCACCTAAGCTAGACTTGCCGATTTTAATGTTATAAGTCACTGGTCTTGTGTTTTCTTCCTTCTGGCCCTTCTTCATGTTGAAGAGGACTTGAGCGAAGTCGCGCGACGTCGTGCACTGAGTCACCGTAGTCGTCGTACCTGCTGCTTTTGCTCCGCAGAGAGTCTTTGGTCGTAGTGGTGAGGTGTGAGTCTACTGTCTATGGCTTGCCTGTATTGTAAGTTGTTAGATCCGAGGGTTTTGATGAATTTGAGTCTGGAGAAAAGATGGTAGGAGTAGATCTTGTTGTTTGAGGTACTGTATGAACGATTTCTCGTACGTGTACTCTCGCCAATTAAACAAGCCAGTTATATTACAGTTTATTTTCAAAACTGCCTCCTTACTCAGCTTCTGCTTAGATACATCATGGCGTGTTTTTCCAATTTTTATTTTTATTATGAAACTGTATAACAGTTACAATAAAGCAGAAAAGTTCAAGATTTGTGGTGTTTTGTTTTATATGAATATCACATGGATATAGGCAATTTCTAATTATTCGCTGTCCTAGGCACATCAAGTAATTATAAAGTAAATATACCTTTAGCCTCACGTTTAGGTAATTTTATTACACCAGATTTTTGCATACAAGCAACGCCTAAGTCACAGAAAAGATTATTTTCAAAACTGCCTACTTACTCAGCTGTCTGTTTAGATACCCCATGAAGTTTTTTTTTCATGTTTATTATTATTTTGAATCTGTACAACAGTTGCAGTTTGAATAATTACGTATATATATGTAGATTTACATTTGTCATAACCCACTAGTTTTAAGCCTAATACTTTTTTACAATTGTGATACGGCCCGACATGGCCAGGTGGTTAGGGCGCTCGACTTGCAATCTGAGGGTCGCGGGTTCGAATCCCCGTCCCACCAAACATGCGCACCCTTTCAGCCATGGTGGCGTTATAATGTGATGGTCAATCCCACTATTCGTTGGTAAAAGAGTAGCCCCAGAGTTGGCGGTGGGTGGTGATGACAATCTGATTTCCCTCTAGTGTTGCATTGCTAAATTAGGGACGGTTAGCGCAGATAGCCCTCGTGTAGCTTTGCGCGAAATTCAAAACAAACAAACAAATATTTGTGATAAGACATTAGTTTAAGCCTAATACATTTTTAAACAACATAGTTCTTGAAAATCCGTGAGAGGGTAGATCAAGAATGGTGCGTTTAAAAAAGTATTAGGCCTAATACTAATATCTGACGACAAATGTAATTGTAAGGACATATATAGAAGTCTTTACTTGGAATATAAATAAAACACTACAGTTCTCGCAGTTTCCTAAGAGAATAAAACAGAAGAGTTCAAGATTGATAGTGTTTTGTTATACGTAAACGTTATATACAAATGAGCGATTCGTAATTATTGGCTGTCCTATGCATATCAAGTAATTAGCGAGCGAATGTTCCATTTGCAAAACATTTAGGTGCTTCTATTACATTAGATTTTTGTATACAAGCAAGACTTCAGTAATAGAACAGTTTCTTTCCAAAACTGCCTACTTACTCAGTTGCCTGCTTAGTTACGCCATAAAGTTGTTTTTTCCCATTTTTTGTTTTCATTTGTAAACTGTAGAACAGTTACAGTTTGAATAATCTATATAAATATAATGGTAGTGTTTGTTGTATATCCATTTAACTACTTCGCAGGATTTAGATGGATCTTCACCTAAATTGGTATGGAGGTACATACAAATTTACATTTTTGCAGTTGTTATGGGTGTTTTTGAATTTTTACCACTACTTCGCCCCCTGTAGATGGATCTTCACCAAATTTGGAAGAATGTTTGTTGGGTACATTGGAAGATACTGTTGCGTCAGCGAGGTCACGTGACTAGTGTCAC
>NW_013666051.1:293563-303703 GCF_000517525.1 Limulus polyphemus
TTATTCCGTCACGTTGTGACCATCTTATATATACCAGCTACCCCCAATCTAGTAGTCTCCCGATAATTCCCGAAGGTTCGAGAAGGACGTGGCGTGATACTAGTCACGTGACCTCGCTGACGCAACACCTGCAACAGGTCTTTAGGTGATATACTATGTTTTTAAGCTGTTAATTCTCATGCTCTAACCGCAAAATATATTTATTAAGTGTTTTCTATTCGTTTTGATCTCTATAATCATTTGGAATGTATGTGTCAGGTTATGTAGGAGCAAGGATAAAAGAGGAAGAGAAAATAGCCCCTTTATTAAATCTAGCATAACTAATGGCAGAATATTGACTTCCTCTGCACTAATAAAGTGAAAGTGTCAACCATGGAAAGCCTTCATTGAAATTCAGTGAGAATAGGGCTGCTTGTCGTAGAACACTGAAATAACGTTTGCTATGCAATGCATTCTCATTTAATAACTAATTTTAAATTCTTTTACGTGAAATCTGAGGTAAACCATAATGATATATTTCACTACTTCCGCTACAGAATTGTGTAGCCAAACATTACCGATATTGTTCTCAAGTGAAAAATTCACGATTTGCAATTCTTTAATATGAAGCAATTGCAGTTTTTATAAGAATTATTGTCATAGAATACCCTTTCTTTACTAACGTAAAGTTTTAATTCACCAGAAGTATTAAAAGATTTAGAAATTGTTGCTGAAACTTTGTGTCTTATCAATAGTAAGACTAGTATAAAGATTAGTAAAATCAAAAGTTTCTATTGTTTTAGCCTCTAAGCTTTAAATTTTATCTTTACATTCAAAGGAATTACTGAGAGTAAGATTTGCAGTATTTACATAATATAAAACTATTCACTGATTTACAGAAGAAAACATCAAGTGACTCTTTTAAAACTTTCAGTGAAAACTGGGGTGTTACCAAGCTTCCTTTACAAGTCTAGTCCAAATAACGTATGTCAGGTTCTAGCAATCTCTGAATAAGCCTAGGACAGAGCAATAAAGATCTGAAACCTGGACGTCTTCCGTTTGTTGGATTTTGCACAAAACTATAAGAGGGCTGTGTTAACTCTCCCGAACTTTGAAATTATAAACTAGAAAGAAGGCAGCTACCCGCAACCATATTGATCAAACAGTGGTATCCTACCTCAGCCCTTCTGGATGAGAGTTAAGAAAATGAGTGTTTCAATCTCTCACTATATGCCAAAACTCTTGAACCAGATATCCTAAGAATGAGTTCCGTTCTACATTTTTTCAACGAAATTTAAAAATACTTAAACCTATGATACATACTCCTCCAGTCACTACCTTGGTGACTTAAGTGTTAACTTATTGTTGGCATGATTGCCCATTGATCATAGCCGCTGGTGCCAGAGATAATCGATTGGAGTAATGTTGCCATTGGTGAAGGGAGGTGTGGAGCATGTTTAGGTCGATGTTGGTCACACATTGATGGGTTTTGAATGCCAGCACTGCACTATAAAGAATTGCTTACGAATGTAGAATTTGCCAGAAACTACTTGTAAAGTAGTCATTCACTATTAAAATGGACCATGAAGCACTAAAATGGCTTCAAACTTCAAAACTCTAGGAGGTATGGTTTCAAATTCGATTAAAAAATTACAAAAGTAGAACTTTGTTGTACATCATTGTCCAAGGCAGCAGCTCTGGATTATTTTGTCAGACAGTGAGAACTTGTCATCCATTGAATGTCAAGTGCAGCTGTAAAAGCCAGTGCAGCAATGAAGACAAACTATGTAGGTTTTAATGATTTCACTTTATGAAATTTGGGGCAAACAACTAAAGGGCCTAAACCTAGCTGTTGAAATGTGAAGTACAGCTTATTGTGGATATATGGTCCACTTCCCTGTGCTGATGTGCAGCAGAATCTACAGGAACATATGAAGTGGTTATGAGTTCTGTATTAGTTTATACATATGAATTTGCACACCACCAGAGGGGTAACGGGCCATATAACAAAAGACACATTGTGAAAATACAGTTGAGTATACGGAATGGACATGGCTTAGGTTTAATCCTTATTTTGTCCTGCAGAGGTTATGTGCCAAAGTGTATTGACAAGTTAAAGCTGTTTATTAAGTCAGAAGAGAAGAAGCTTACAATATTAGTTTCCCATTTTGTAAGCTTTATTTATTTTGAATTAACATGTTTTTATTTTAAGCTAATATTCAGCTATTGCTATATTTTCTTCTCCCTTCACCTCCGTAGTTTGTTAGTTTTTGCTTGATTTGTTGTGTTCATGTCTTTTGAACACTGTTTTTTAGTTGTGCCTCTCCCTTCTTTTTGTAAATGCTTATTTTAATCTTAAACTTGGTGTAAACAGATGACTTTTAAATTATTACTTTTAGTGGGATGGGTTTTAATTTTTTTTATGAAGAATTGGGTTTACACATTAGGAACATAATTGTGAATGAATAAATATTTTGTAGTTTATCCCTACGTGTTGGTAAGACTAGTTTTGCATTCGTATATTTTTTGTCCAGTTTTGCAGTAGTTTCATGCATTATTGTTTGATTTTGATGTATAGTCCTTTACTCACCACTAATAACCTAAAGCAGTTTAGGCATTTGGATAACATGATGTACTGTCACAATTAATTGTTATTATTCAGTGAACTAACTAATTATTTATCTATTTGCGACTTACATGTCGTTCACAAAATGTGAATTTCAGTGAAAAAAAAAAAGACTTGCACATTTTGGTGAGGAAAATAATTTATAAATAAATTCATGCATTGTGGTTTTATGCATTGTCATGTTCTTTGTGCATTTTAGACCTGCTGTGTCAGGCCATTATGGCAAAAAATGGATTAATTTTAATTTGGTTTTAAATGTTAACTTGATCTGAGGGCAGGTCTAAAGTAAGGGAAAGGAAAGATGTAGTAAGTTTCTACCATTTTTTTTTTACTCTTGAAATTAGTATTGGTTCCTGTACTTGACATGATAGCAGAATTTAGTCATAGTCTTCTTATGAAACACTGCCTTAGTGGAGCAATTTCTAAGGTAGATGGCAGTCCGGATTATCTCTGCCACTGCATAGGTCCAAGTGTTAAATTATTTATCTACCTTTCACATATGGGAGAAAAGACAGTCTGAATTCTAAGTTACTGCTGTCTTCAGCACTTTTATTCATCAAGTCATTCACCAAATTTATAGAGATGAAGTTAAACTGTGGAAATCCTTGTGGACTCCTTTGTTTACTGTTGACCAGTGTGGTGTTTTTT
The DNA here is from genome assembly GCF_000517525.1 of Limulus polyphemus. Taxonomy (NCBI): domain Eukaryota; kingdom Metazoa; phylum Arthropoda; class Merostomata; order Xiphosura; family Limulidae; genus Limulus; species Limulus polyphemus. Next base: position 296,817 of record NW_013666051.1, read on the forward strand.
AAATGTTGTCTTACCATTTTATTTCTTGCTAAAGTTTTAATTAACTCAGTTTTACTTAAAACTATACACAAAATACAGTTCACACACACACACACACTATTATGCTTGTGGTGCCAAATATTTTGTTTTATTTATAATATTGAATGTTTCCTGTCTTCTTTCTTTTCAAGTAAATATCTTTCACATCCATCCTTGTCCATCAAACCCTTGAATTTCCTGTTATCCTGTGAATCTGTCAGTAGTTAATCACAATATCGCATCTAGTACTCTACTGTGAAGCAGGCTTTTAAGTTCAAATCATGAGTTGTTTGAAAGCTTTGAAATTGTGACTATTATGTAAAGTTGTATAATTATCTAAATTGTAATAAGGAGGGCTGAAATACTGAGTAACTATTGGTAGTGAATTTGTTTTGTGTACATTTTATTTATGTATGGACATAGGCCAGGTTGTGTGTACCTGGATGGGCCAGGCTAAACTGTCATGAGCTAGTGAGAGCTATCCTGAACACAAAAGCTATAATACCTGTTTCTGAAAAAGAGAAATGACAAATCATACCTCCAGCATTGAAACTAATTGATCACCAATTTGAGTTAAGATTAATAAATTAACATACATGCTAATTTATAGTCTTGCAGGTCACATGATATAATATCTTGTATACTGAAAATCTAGATACTAATAATACTTTTTTTAATATCATCAGCAATATCTGTATTTACAATAATCAGTGATATATCTCCCAGTTTCTTACTGTCACAACATCATGCAACCTTGTCTGTGCCACCATAGTGATCAGTTTATTGGACTTATTCAATTATTCAATGAAACTGTCAAAATATGCACAAAAATTCAAACATATTTTATTGTACTCAATAGTGACATACACATTTATAACATACACTTGTAGTAGGTGCTAGTACTACAAACCTGTCTTTAAAATAACATAATCAATGATATGAACTGATATCTGAACTGAATGATTTATAGACTATCTGTAAACTGTTAGGCATAACATGGTTATAAAACCTTGTTTTGCACTCATGTGTTTGGGTAAAATTCATTAGCTGCCAATAAATTATAAAATGTACAGCATCCTGGCATTGTATGTAGATGAACTGATCAAATACAGATTTTGATTAAATTTTTCAGATTAGTTTAATGTTACATGATTTTGTATTACATCTGACAACTTACTTTGCAGTAAAAAAAAAAGGAGGAACATTTTCAAACTCAGTTATTTAAATGAAATATAAAAAACCTGAAGCTAACCAAGATTACAAAGCATCAAACCCTTTTTTAATGTTAAAAATATTAGTAAGAGTATAACACAGCCAGATGTATATTACTCCCACAAAAAATGATTATATGCAGCAGGTTCAATGAAGCAGTGGCAACTGTTGCTTTGATATTCTCTAGTTCCCACTGGCAGGAACTTGATTTTTACCTACTCTACAATTCATGATGCTGAAAAATCTCACTATTTAAATGAACAAGATGGTTTTGTCATTAAATTGACAAATGATTATGAGTATATCCATTACATTCAACTAAAACAACTTCTGATAACCAGTGTATAACTTCAGGAAATAATAAAACAGTAACTGAAAAATAACTTAAAATTTCATAACTATATTGAATTATGTAATGATCCCATAATATAAACAATCATTGTAATTATAATTTAGTGTACAAGTCCACTTGTTAAAACATGCAGAAAACTTGATTTTATGATGTTTGGAAGGGGTCAAATTGTTTTTAAAAGTGTGTTGTAAATAAAGCACTTATTGTACCAAGATTTTCAAACCATATTATAATGGTATGTTTAATGGCCTACTAGTGAAATGCAAATATATTCATTACTGTCTGACTATGGAATTCTCTATAGTTATTAAACTGAAAATATATGGCACTGTAGAAGTTGTTAAGTTTAAATGATGTTAACTATAGCTAAGCATTTGAACATTGACATTTTTCTACCCTGAAAATGTATTTCCAATAAATACTTACCCCCTCTCAAATAATAGCTTTTCTTGACTTGTGCTGCCCACTATATACACAATTTTTGCTCACCACTAGTCTTGATACTAACATTTATCCTCATGTGGCATAGCTGTGCTGTAGCATGCAAATCGGCATGTGACACACCCTCCTAGCACAGCTGACTCCCTCTATACTGTAGAGTACTTTCATCACTTTAAGATTAGGCAAAAGGATGCACAGGGAGAGGGAGGATGTACGATGGGAGGTAAGTATTTGTCAGAAATACATTTTCAGTGTAGGAAAATGTTAACTTCTGATACAATGCACCAAAAGAGAACCCATGGAGTGTGATATCTTAATGTATAGGGTCACACCAGTGGGAGACCACAACTCATCTGTGGCAGGTATACTCTTTGCCTGGTGTAAAGTTATGTCAATTAACTGGGTGGAAAGATGAACGTCCAATGTATAAGTGGACACACTAGATAGTGTTGAGTGGCTATGGCACATCTGACTGTATTTGGTGGGAAAATCAACATTTGTTCTGACAACCGAGGCAGAGAACATGTGTGCAGACACAGTACACAACTAAAACCAAGCCTCCTATGAACCCAATATCCAGACAATGGTAAGAAGGAGGAATGCAAACATGGTAGATCAACTTCAACCCTCCTAAACCTGGCATCTTCAGGAATCTTTTGTCCAGTCAACAGTAGGAGGAAGGCCCTTACCAATCACACATGTGAGGACTTATGTTGGCTGGTACTATGTTAATCCAACAACAGACCACTCAAGAACTGACATGTAGGCAGCAGTAGGATGGGGAAAAGCCAGAAAGAGGGGTGAACTGCATGTGGTGGATTTGTCCAGCTCAAAATCAGGAAGCATCTGGAACTTTTAATCTGGTCCTTAGTAGGAGGAGAGTACTCACCATCTATACCTAAAGAACACCACCACCCTACTCTCATGAGGAAGCCTCCATGATCCACCACCCCAGTGGCCAGAAACTGGTACGGACTCCCTTACTGAACTAGGGAGAGAGAGGGGGAATGACACAGTAGGAAGTCTGGAGAAACATTACACCATAAGACAGTGCAATGGGTGACCACAAAAAATCCTATTTTGAAAAGTAGACCAGTCCTGATTTATTCAACCAGGTTCAGAGAGATAGGCAGCAATCCTGACTCTGCTTTACTCATGATAGTCTATGAGTTGGTACAGTCTGGTTTGGATCTTACTTATGAAGCAAGATACCAGGAGGCAACCTCGAGCAGTCTTGTGGAACACCCCATCTCTTCAGTGAGCGTTGTAGACCTACAGAGCGATATGATGCAGAATTATGTTAATGTATACTTGGAAAAGTATCACTCGCTACAGAGTAGTGTCCATGCAGTGAGAAAAGAGCCACTGTAATGGTAAGAAATAAAAATTGAGAACTTATTCTCTCACAGACAAAATGAGGTGTGGAAAATGGTGATGGGAGGCAAGCAATAGCCAGATGAGGAGGAGATAGTCAAATGATGCAAGTAGTGAGCTATAAAAGTGAGAGGCGTGGTCCACATGCCAGCCTGTACAATTTCCTCCAACGAGCAACAGTAGTGGATAACCAGAGAGAGGGTGATATGACAAATCTGGTGGGAGGAGACTTGGAACATGCAATGGAAATCCTCAGATAGTGATGCATAAGCCAACCAAATAAGTTGGTACAACCAACCAGGAAGGGTGACAGGAAGAAGGTTATGGGTAAAGGAAGTATTTCATGATATAAATTGACGCAAAAGGAAGCAGTGCAGTTCACCTAACAATACAGAGCAGATATTGGACAAAGAAGGTCAGGAATGGGATGGGAATACAAATGAGAAATGAAAGGAAGGGATATAGACATGAAGAAACTGCCATCCCACACACACACTGCTGATGTTTTAGGGATAAAATTACAAGATAAAACAGTCGAGTAGACTAGAATGAGGCAATGTGAAGGAATCAACATGGAGTAGTTTGGATCAAGGAGAGAATACTGGGGAGAAGATGGATATGAGGATAGGCATAAAGGTAAAGATTGGTCCAATCCTGACTGAAAGCATCTACTGCTAAAGCTAAAGGATGTGGAACTGGAGGCCAAAAGAGGGGCAGTTTGGTATTAAGATGGGTGGCAAATGCATCCAGAAGAGGGGTACCAAACTGGGAGCATAACCACTGAAAAACTTGGGGAGCAAAAGACCACTTTCTAGGTAGAATTTTTTTAGATGAGATAACCTATCCACTAAAAGATTCAGAGCATCCAGGACATGACAAGAAAGGAGGCAGACTTACTGAGACTGGGCCCAGAAAATGCAATCTAATGTTCAAAAGCAAAGCAAACATGAAAGAGTGCCCCTTTTTAATTGATGTGAGAGACAACGGTCGACAATTGTTAGAATGAATTATGATCAAAGGTAAGAAATGATCCAAAGCCCAATGAACTGCAATAAGTTTCAAAAGGTTGATGTGGCAGGAAGATTCAACCACCATCTAATGAGCTGTGATTTCCTGAGAACCCATATATGATCCCCATTCCATAAGAGATGCATTTGTGAACAGGTTCAAATCAGGACAAGGAGAAGACAGAAAAATGCCAGCCAAGGTGTTGTCTCTGTTGAGCCACCAGACAAAGTCTACTTGGAGGGAAGGTGGGAGGAGGATGGAATCCAATGGATCCCAAACAAGATTCCACTGATCATGCAACACCAACTGAAGACTATGGGCTTCCATGGATGGAAGAGAAGGAACTGATTTGACTTTGTAAACCAAGAGCTCCATTGACCACAAACAAAGAGGGGAAGGCTGGGCCCTGCTGATGAAGGTGTTGAAAAACACCCCAAATGGATCAGATACTGTGTGGGGTTGAGATAGGTCTTCTCCAGCTTCACTAGCCATCCCATACGAGCAGCCTCCTGTAGGAGGAAATGTGTATGAGAGAGGCTTGTTGAGACAGAGCTAAAAGTAGCCAGTCATCCATGTAGTGATGGAACCGCAAACCTTAGTCATGAAGATGGCAGGCAAAGGCTCTGACTACATGACAGAAAACATAAGGCACTGATGCCAGATGAAAAGGTAGAGCATAAAATTGGAAAACTTGACCTCCATGAACAAACTGAAGGCAATGTCTGGAGGCTGGAGAAATAGGGATATGAAGGTATGCAACTGAGATGTTGACCTTCATCATACAGAGACCTGGAGTGAATGCCCACTGAAGTGTAAGGAAAGACTCCATGGTGAACTGAGGAAGGTCAATGACAGGATGCAAATTCCCAGTCTTTTTGGGAACCATAAACAGCCACAAATAGAACTCCAGAGAAGGGTGATGTACTTGTTCAATAGTGTCTATGTGTAAAAGATCACAAGCCACTTCTGACAGATGTTGAAAAGAAATGGGATCCTGTGGAGAAGGGAGGGAAATGAGATGAGTGGATAACAGGGGGGGGGGGAGAAAATCCTTCTGACAGAACTTGAAGAACCCAGGGATCTGTGACAAGTGAAGCCCACAGATGAACAAACCTGGCCAACTGTGCACAAACCATGCCAGAACGTATGGTATAATCACTGACACAACTGCCATCAGAAAACATGATGATAAGCAATTTGGTAGCTTGTCACTGAAACCTGGGAAGAAGGCAATGTTAGGGGGAAGGAAGCAGGGGACTGAAACATGGAAATTGAAGCAGAAGAGGGTTGGGAAAGAAGGAAAACTAAGGAGGTAAGAGAAGAATGTTGACATGTGACCTCCACCCTAGATTCTAACGTATCAGGAAGATCTCCAAATACAGACTGGTTCAAAAAGGGAGCAAAATGGAGGTCTCTTAAATAGGAAGCAGGGAGACGCATGTGTGACAAGAAGACATCCCTGCCAAGAAGATCCCAATAACAATAGAGCCATTTATGAAGGAATAAGGATGAAGAAGATAAGCACACCAACATGGAAAAGATAAGGGTACAGGTATTCACTGAAAACCCCTTGGGGGAACAGTGGAGAGGTTCAGAAAGGAGTTGAATGGAAGAAATGTAGTGCAGGACAGTGGCAAAGTAAGCCAAAGATGTGAAAACTGGGCTGAGAAAATCTTAACATAGTCTCCCAATCAGATCCCCATGCTTGAAACAAAGACTCCAAGGTCTGAGAGTCCAAATACGGAAAATCTAGCCTGTGATAAGCTAAAACATAAGAGTCAGATAAATGTAGGAGATGAGGCATGATGGAACCCAAACTTAATCGGGTTAAAAAATTGATAAGCATAGATTCAAATATGAGGAGAGGTGGGGAGAACACTAAATAATCCAACAAAGATGTAAAATGAAGGAGGGGGGATCAAACCACATATGGAAAATTGACAAAAGGTAACATATCTGGTAAATCATTTCCAAAAAGCTGGATAAGGTAAATCCAGAGGGATAGCATGGGATTGCACTGTCCAAATATTTATCATTCTGACATGATTCACCTGGGTATAGGATATCTGGCCTAATTTCTGGAGACATAGCAGGCCACATGAGAGTTTCCAATTCCCAATGTACCATGGCAGAGGCCTCAGCAGAAAGTGTGGACCCCAAAGCCACAGATGTAGTAGGTGGTTCAGAAGTGGCCTAATGTACGACTCAAAATGAAAATTAGAGTTCATGATGTGAAAATTAAAAAGAAAATATTCCACAAAAAACTGGGTAAGCAGAAATAAAATGACAGCAAATTAAATGGTCAAAACACAATAAAGTTAACTGAAAATTGCACGGGAAAATGAAAAATGCAGAGCAAATTTTGGGTATGGCTGCACATTGGAATGCCAAATTGAGAAGTGATGAAAGTACTCAATAGCAGTGTTTCTCAAAGCCGGTCCCCGGAGTACAAATTGCCGGTCCGCAACGTCTCTAAGTTTAC
>NW_013666051.1:304655-330725 GCF_000517525.1 Limulus polyphemus
CCTGAAAATGATGATACTGAAGATATTTCGGTGGATTCAGGTGAAATTGGACCACCATCAAAAAGGAGGAATCGAATTAGCTACATTCGAAAATATGACTGCTCATACATTCAGTTTGGATTTTGTGCCATGGATGAAAATGGAGTGGAAAAACCACAGTGTATGATTTGTGGTGAAATCTTGAGCAATGATGCCATGAAACCCTTGAAATTGAAGAGGCATCAAAATGCCAAACATGGCGAATTGTTTTCAAAACCGCAAGAGTTTTTTGAAAGGAAGTATGATAATTTGAAATCATCCCAGAAACAACTGCTCAATTTGACACGCATAAATGCTTGTGCACTGTGCACTTCATATAAGGTTGCTCTTCGTATTGCCAAGGCAAAGAAGCCGTTTACAGTTGGGGAGACACTCGTGATAGGCTGTATTAAAGACGTATGTCAAGAAATGCTGGGTGAGACAGTGGCACAGAAAGTATCCCAAGTTCCAATGTCAAACGACACTATTGCACGTCGCATCCATGATTTGGCAGAAGATATGGAAGATCAGCTCATAACACAAGTTAAATCATCAAAGTATTATTTGTTACAGCTCGATGAAAGTACTGATACTGCAAATAAGGCAATTCTTATGGTTTTTGTGCATTACGAATACAAAGGAGATTTGAAGGAGGAGTACTCTTTTTCTGATTCGTTACCAACTAGCACAACTAGTACAGAATTGTTCAAGAGTTTGAGCGACCACATAGTTCGAAAAAAATCGATTGGAATTTCCAAAATTGTGTCGGCGTCTGTACAGATGGAGCTGCGGCGATGACAGGACGTCATTCCGGCGTGATAGCCCAGATTAAAGCAGTGGCCCCAGATTGTAAATCATCACACTGTATAATTCACAGAGAAAATCTAGCCATTAAGAAAATGTCACCCGAATTAAACTCAATTCTGAGTGAGGTTGTGAAAATTGTGAATCATGTGAAGGCCAATGCACTGAATTCAAGGTTATTTGCAGTATTATGTGAAGATGCGGGTGTTGAGCACACACAACTCATACTGCATGCTGATATATGCTGGTTGTCCAGAGGCAAAGTTCTCTCTCTAGTATTTGAACTACGACATGAGATCGCCCACTTCCTCCAGTTCAAGAAACCACATTGGTCAGAACTATTCCGAAATTCTGAATGGGTTGCAAAGCTGGCGTACATGGCGGATATTTTTGACATCTTGAATACCTTCAACGTCTCCATGCAGGGAAAAATGGCTTCGTGCTTCATGATAGCAGACAAGATTGATGGAACGAAACGCAAGCTGGATATGTGGAAATCTCGCGTGTTGAAAGATTGCTTTGATATGTTTCACAAACTGTCAGCAACAATAACTGAAACAGACTCGAGACTTGAGATGTTTGTATTGAGAGCCAAGATCAGTGAGCATTTGACGGCTCTACTCGAGTGCTTTGAGATGTACTTTCCATCAGAGGAAGACCCTTGAAAACGTAATGTATGGATCAGAAACCCTTTTTTAACATCGGAACATCGATTGTCAGTTGCATTGGAGGATCAATTGCTGGAGCTTGCTGCTGACCGTAGCATGAAAATCCTTTTCGAATCTGCAGAATCCTTGATGTGCTTTTGGATCAAAGCTAGAGCGGAATATCCTGAACTGGCTGGAATCGCTATCAAAATACTTCTCCAATTTCTATCAACATATCTGTGTGAGACTGCTTTCTCAACAATTAGTGTCATAAAGACTAAGTACAGAAACCATTTGGACATTCGAGCCCCACTGCGTGTTGCACTGTCTTCCATCGAGCCAAGACTTGATAAATTGACAAATAAAAAATAAACTTTCTTTTCACGCTGACGACAATCTAATGATTCTTATATTGACGTAAATTCTACATTTATTAAAGCAATCCTTTCATAATGATGTATGTATGTACATATTTTTTAAAAAATCATATAACAGAATAATTATGCATTTCTTATAAAAAAAAAAAAGTGAACGATATATTTGGTTTAGGGTGATCAAAAGATTCGTAGCCGGTCCACTGTTTCAGAAAGTTTGAGAAACACTGCTCTATAGTATAGAGGGAGTCAGCTGCACTAGAAGGATGTGTCACACTCCTGTTGATGGAGAGTTGTTACATGTTTATTTGCATGCTACAGTGCAGCTATACTACATGTAAATATGTTAGGGTAGGTGGGAGTATCAAGGTTAGTGGCAAGCTAAAATTGCACATATAGAGGGCAGCATAAGATGAGAAAAGCTATAATGTGAGTGTGAGAGGAGGTATCATATCGGAATTACAAGTAGATTCAACCACACACTCACATAGTGATACAGCTACTCCAGCCTGTGCCAAAGTAACAGTTACATCCCTGAATTTGACCAAAGTATTTCTGATTTGTTGATTAGCACTAAAATTTACAGAGTGTAACTTACAACAAAACTGCCAGGTATTTACTATTTTTAATTTATTATGCAGCTAAGTGACTTAAAACCAGTTCTAATAAAATAGCAACACAGTACTTTAATTTTTTATATGCACAAAAAATAATTAAAAACTGTCTTATTTAATCAAATTCTTGCATGTTGTCCATTTTTAAACATTCAAACTTTAATGTCACCTTTTACAAATGTTTTAACTTACTGTATTTAATATTAATATACACATATAAACCACTCAATTTTTTAGTTTAGAAGGAGTGTGTTTTAGAAAGGATACTTACTTACAATGGATACTTTCTGAACTTCATCTGCCCAGTCTTTAACCACAGCTGATAAACACATAAAATAAATATTGTCTAAAAACATCCTAAGTTGTGCAATGCTATGCATTTCAAGCATCTACTCATGTGAATAACTTTATGCCATTAATGTTAAGCATACTATGCTGTTTTAGAATGCAATTATCTGTAAAAGTTTTGTAATTAAATAAAAATATTTATACAGCTTTATTCATTTGTCTACATTGTTAGACCAAATGGGATCTTTTTTTATAACTCCAAATGGATAAATTCACAATTAAAATAATCAGTATTCTTTCTTAAAATGAATACTACTATGTACGTAAGCTTGTAGAAATAGCCCAAGTGATAGTAAAAAATAGTAGTCAATGGATGATTCATAGCTCAATTTTTGAGGTATTGTAAAAGTTATTGAGTTTGCTGATATTTCTCTCTGACAGTAGTCATGCAAAACAGACTTAGCTCTTTTCAAGTTTAGTGTTTTAGTATATTTTAAAACCATAGTTTTATTTCAAAATAAGACTAGGCTATCTGCAATTTCATAAAAGAACCCAATAAAAATATGATTCATAATGAAAAGTTTTTCTTTTTGGATTATTATAATTTCCAGTTTCAGTCTGTCTTTTTCACTTGTTCACTTAATTTGGTTTTTCATAATTACAAATACTAATAATGTAGAAACTACAGATTCATAAAAATGAGAACCTCCATTTAACTAAAGTAATAGTTTTGTGTAAATTTTTTTTAAATGTATAAAACCAATTTTTATATTAACATCTCATATGAATATTAGGAGAGAACAGCCTTCATTTTCAAATTCAGTATTCATGTTTTTAAAAGGCATTTTTAGAAAGGTACCATATTAAATACAAAAACCACAGTATTGCAACTAAGTTTTCTACAATTTAAAAGTGGTTTTTAACACTAGTGCCTATCATTTACATATTCATGACAAAATATTAAAAATTAATAAAATAGACAACATCTAAAAATGACACACTTCCTATCATGTTAAAAGAAAATACCTATTCTCAAGTGGATAAAAATATTTTTTGCTCCATTGTATGACCTGTATCTGGATAGTAATAAAAGATGAATATAATACAACTCAAATAAGTTTCAGAAGATTTCTTTAGAAATAGTATTCAGCAATGTAAATGTTGTGCATGTGGAAAAATATTTAGTGAAAATATCATTAACAACTCTGCAAGCAAGAGCAAGTTTGTAACTTATATTATAATCAGTGGTTTCAGATTCAGATCAATGGTAGACAAAAAAAAGGTTTTATATTACACTGCATGGATTTAAAGTAATACTGAATCACTGAAAATCTGCTAAAACAACTAAGATATATAAGAATTTATGGCACTATAGCATTATATATATATATATATATATACAGTAATATAATTAAAAATTCCTAACAACATGTTAATTGTAAATTAGTCCAAAGCAAGTTACTACTTCTAAGGTCTAACTTGATCAATGTCACATCTTTATTTAAATGTACAAAACATTTTTTTTGTTGTTGACACATTAGCTTTCTACAAAAACTAAAAAAAAGTTTATGTCTTAAAAATTACATATTTTTACTTAAACTTATTCTGCATAGGTAATGTACATATATCTGATAACAGCATAATCAAATAAGAGACCACATCTCCAAGATTCTTTCTGCTCTTACTATTAGTTAGGTTAAAATCTACTTTTAAGTCCTTAATGGTTGCAAAAAGAATCAGATTCATTATAGTAAATTCAGAGTGCTCTGAAACTTATTCAGACTTATTACGTTAAAACACTTATTAGTTTGCAAATAATTATGTTCATCTAACTACTGAAGACTGAATTGTCTAAGGCTACCTCATACTCATTGTAGTCATGATTTTTACCAGTCTTACAGTAACTCAAATTCTAATTGATCCACTAAATGTTTAACTGATCTGTCTGATACTAAAGTTAACACCATCCTACTAAATTTCTTACTGGGTCTGACACAAAGTCAGCACTTCCCTACTATATTTCTACTGAATCTGACACTAAGTAGACACCATCCTATTAAATTTCTACTGAATCTGACACTAAGTAGACACCATCCTATTAAATTTCTACTGAATCTGACACTAAGTAGACACCATCCTATTAAATTTATACTGAATCTGACACTAAGTAGACACCGTCCTATTAAATTTCTGAGTGGGTCTGGCTCTAAATCATCACCATCCTACCGAATTTCTTACTAAGCCTCATCCTATTAAGTTTCTAAAGGTCATAGGCTAAATTAGGCTCACTCAACTGAATTTCTAACTGGTCTGAAATTAAATTGAACTAATCCTTTAGAAATTCTTACTAGCTTAAAGCCAAATTAGACTCATTTTACTAAAGCTTTGAATGACGAGACTAAACATTGTTATAATTACATATCATGGTCTGACAATTTCAATGAATGACATCAGGAAGATTATGTAAAACCTTATGAATTATGTCTACCCAAAGTGTTACTTATTAGAAAAATGTTTTAACATGCCATAGCATTTAGCTTGACAAGTTTATTTTTCATGTTTTGTGGTATGCAAATGTTTTGCTAGTATGGGACTAGGCAAACCAGCTCCAAGTCATGATACCATGATTTAACACACTATTTCATTTCTCTTACCGAAGATTAAAAGCAATTACAAAGTCATATCTCAAGTTTCTCCAAAATAGGACAATGACAATAAAAGCATTTGAACTTTGTTGTTACTGAGTATTACAAAAAATACTTATGAAATTCTTTTGGTATATGAGAAAAATTATCAACAATAAAACATATGGACTTCCTTAAAGTTAAAACCTTAATTTGTACATGTGCCATATATAATTAGTGAAAGACTAAAAAAAAATTACAGTGAACCTGAATAACTGATACAACTACTGTACAGAATTCATCCTGTACAAAGAATAACTTTCTTAATTCCTACTTTAAAAGATTAAGTTTTAATACACTTTTATCTAATAAGAAAAACCAACAAACTGCTCTTTATATAGTAATAAATGACTTAATTCTTACTGCTGCACTATTTCAAAAGTGAGCTATTTACAAGTTTCAGAAACAGCAATGCCTTATAAAGTGGTTCCCTACCTTTTATGCTACATACTCCCAATCAGACTTCTGAGCCAACAGTTTACCCCTGATGAGTAAAATTTGTTCAAAAACCTGAAGAGTGGTGTATATATATTGATGAAATTGTAAATCAAAATAAATAATTCAAGGTCAACAATATGTGAATGAAGAATGCTGGCTAGTAGAATACACTGATAAGCCTACAGCTAGGTGATTCAGGGCCAGTTTTAGGGCAAGGCCACTGCCTCAGGCCCCGCACTGTCCATTGACCAAAATAACAATGAACAATTTTTGTCAAGTCCAAACATAGGGACGCGTACACGTTACTATTGCCTTTTTGAGGGTTATAATTTTTGGTGTTATAATATACTTACACTGTTACATTCTTTTTTTTCAGACAGAAAAACTACTCTTTATGAATTAGTTTTTATATTATGCCATCTACCAAGTGAGCAAGAGATGCTTATAAAACATATGAATCAGGAAGTCAGGAAAAGAAGAGAGCAAAAATAGAAAAGGATAGTGAAAGCTGTCTGGTGGTTTGGAAAAGTTTCTCATGCCAAGCACTTCTATCACAACTAACAACGAGCAGGATATAGTCGAACCAGAAACCAGTGTTACAGAAGATTGACAAATTAAAGAGGAAACACTCCTGGCTGACAGTGGTAATTTCAACCTCAAACAATTCTTACTAATTGTGATAATATCGAACCTGAAGCACAGCCGAACACAAACTATAGTGATACTTCGAAAGTAACTTTTTTACAAGAATATACAAATCCCACAAAGTGGCCATCTCACAATGACAGCAATTAGGGGCATTTAATAATTGAATGTGGTTTCCATTAAATTGTGAATGTTGGATATCCAGTTACTAGCAACAGAAGAAATTTTAATTCAAATCTTTATCAACATTAACTGACCAACATCGAAACAGCACCTAGAACTTAGCTTGTATATTCACAAAGTTCAGATAGAGCATTCTGCTTCTGCTGCAAGCTGTTCTCAACCTCACAGGAAAGGGTCAGTGCTCTTAAACAATATGGATACAATGACTGCAAGAACATTCACAGAAGCTTGTGCATGCATGAAACTGCTCAAGAGCACATGCATGACATGCAAAAGTGGCTGGAATTCGAAGTAAGAATAACAAAAAAGCAAACAATCAACTAGATCGAAGAGAGAATCATTAACCAAAGAAAACTTCATTGGCAGAATGTGTTCCAAAGACTCATAGCAATTGTGCATTACTTAGCAGAACACAATTTAACTTTCAGGGGTTCTGTAGATAAGATATACAAGACATGCATCAGTAAGTTTCTTGGGCTGGTTGAGTTTACTGCAAAGTTTGACTCTGTCTTAAAAGAACATTTAAATTGGATACAAAAAGAAGAAATTCATGATCATTATCTTGGCAAAACTATACAAAATGAATTAATTTCATTGGTGGCAACAACCACAAAATCACACATTGTAAGGAAAATTTAAAATGCTAAATATTATTCTGTCATTCTAGATTGCACTCCTGATATCAGCCACCAAAAAGAAATGTCACTCATAGATTGAGGCAAAAGTGTTCCTATTCCAAGTGACAGTAGTTCTAGTAGCTCCACTGAAGTTGAAAGTTTGGAAAAAATTTTATCCATAATTCCAGTTTAAAAATCTACAGGAGAAGCACTAACTAAATATTTATTGAATTTTTTGAAAGAGTATGCATAGATCTTGCAGATATGAGAGGTCAAGAATATGACAATGATGCTAATATGAAAGGCCATAAAGCTGGCATTCAAGCTAGGATTTTGCAGATAATTTCAGGGCATTTTTAAGACCATACTCTTGTCACAATTGGAATCTTCTTATAGCTGACATGGCCAAAACATGCACACAGACCGCTTCTTTCTTTGGGATAATCCAGTGTGTTTTGTTTAGTTTATCCACACAAAGACTGACAATTTTCTGAAATAATGTTTTGGGCTTGACTGTTAAACCATTGAGTGACACTCAGTTCGAAGCTCACATAGAAATTGTGAAGCCCATTCGCTACTAATGTCTATGAAGCTATAGAAGCAAATAGCCCAATTACAAGCATGGAAGTGGAATCTCTTGCTCAATGCATAACTAAGTATGAATTCATTGTTGTGATGGTATTCTGGCATGACATTTTATTCTGATTCAAACTTGTGAACAAAATGGTGTAGAGCATTGCAAGTGACATCACAGAAGCATTTCAACGTGTGAAAAAACAACAGAGTACAGAAACTTGGAGTTCCAAAATGTCTTGGGCACAGCACGTGAACTTGCTGAAAACGTTGATGTTGAGCCAATGTTTTGCAAGCTTAATCGGTGTAGAAAAAAAAATTGACTATGAAGGTCCAAACGATCCTGTAATTAATCTCAAATACAACTTTTGAATAAACTTTTTCAATGCTGTGGTAGACACTGCAACAATTTCTTTAAATGAAAGGTTTTGTCAGCTAAAAGAGCATCACAAATTGTTTGGTTTCCTTTACAACATGAAAGATTTAGTGAAGAATGCTCTTTTAAGGAACTGAAAAAATCTGGAAATTGTTCTGATCCAAGGCAATGGTCATGATACTGATGGACGCATACTTGCTGACGAGTTCGAAATTTTAGCTGAAGTATTGCTCTTGGAGGTCACCAGTTCTCTAGACATTTTACAATTTCTCTACAAAAACAAGCTGAAGCAAGTCTGTGTAAATGTAACTGTTGCTATCCGAATTCTTCTTATAATTCCAGCAAATGTAGCAGCAGGAGAATGCAGTTTTTCAAAATTTAAACTATTTCAGGTCCTTTATATGCCAAGAAAGAATGGAGAGTCTGGCTATTTGATCATTGAACATAAGATATCCAAAAAGCTAGATTATTATGAGTTGCTCAAACAATTTTCTTTCATAAAAGTGCGAAAAGTTAACTTAATTTAACTGACTACATGCATATGTATTTTACTCTTCAGTATCAGTCATTTGTAATCAGTATCATTATTAGCTATAAATAAACAATAAATTAATTTGTGCAGTACATAAATGTTATTTGCTTGTGTTTCATGTTATTTCATTTGTATTTTGTGTTATCATTTGGTCAAGTCGATTGTATACTTGTAGTATGCAAATTCGAGAACCCAATCCTGAGTACTTGCCTCAGACTCCACACCCCCCTAAGGCCAGCCCTGGGGTGATAACTTGGTTAATCGATATAATCAACTAATCAATGTTAACATTTCCTTATTTTCAATTATTCAAGTAATTGAGAAATTGCCACTATGATTTCTCATTGTTATTTTCAGTACATTCAAATGTGTTCAGCTTTATCAATTAGTGTCATGATGCACCAAATAATCAACTAATCGAAATTAGTATTTTAAATTTTTACTATTTCCTGTTATTCTAACAATCCAAATTTCATAGGAAAATGATCAATTAATTTCCACTAATCACCCAGCAATACTGGTAACTCATGAAGACTGCCCTTCAATTTTGAGCATATGTGCTGATTTTCATTTTAATGTTTTTTGAAGCTCCTCGGGTATCCCTGGAGGTATTTGTACCAAAGGCTGGGAACCACTGCTCTAAGAGGTTTCATATTTCAGTTAAGATAACTGTATATTATACTTCCATTAAATGTGACAATGGCTATTTTTTCAAACTTCTAATCACAATTTTAGTGCTGCCATGTGGGAAATTTGTATTTCAAAAGGTTAATTTGTTTTTCAGTTCACAACTAAACATCAAGGATGGAAAAAATCACAAATATAAAAAATCTGAACAATGGTTGTATTATTTATATATAGAATCTGAACCTCATGCATGTATCTAAACAAATGCATTGATTTAGACTGGTTATGGAAGAGAGAGATAGTGTTCTTCTGAAAAATAGCTACATAAAAATATAATCTAAAATTTTCATCTATACAAACTCAATTAAAGCTGCAGTTGTGAAACTTGAGATTATAAGATCCAACAAAACAAACTGTGTGAACAATTTGTGTAACAACTACTAATTCTCAGGATGTACTTAAAAAATTACAATGTATAAATCACAACAACAAGAAATTTGAATCTTTCTGTCATTATTGATATTTTTCAGACAGCCTTCAAAGAACATTTAAGAAACATGTTCTTTAAACAGTGACATTGATTTAAGTTAAATGAGTTACTACTTAACAACTGTGGCCTAGAAATACTCAGTAAACAGTTTTGAGGAGAAATTAGCACACACGGTTAGGGAGACTTCTACACACCACACACACAATGATAATATGTCCAGTACACCAAGTTTCTTGATAATATTTACCTCTGATCTCATGCAGAGTTGTTCTTCATGATTACTGGTTTAGTTACAGTTTTGTAAAAACTTTCTTAAATGTAAATTATGTAATACAAACTTAACAACTTGTACAACAAAGACTGAAGAATTACTGTAAAATAAGTATACACTGATTGTTGAAATCTTAATAATAACAAATGATGTAGATCAAAAGGTGAATGTTTATGTAGCTTTAGAAAGAACATGACAGCTACCATTGCAGTAGTATGTAAAACCAACCAACACTTCTTGTTTCCTCATTTCCAAATCATAGTTGAATATCTAATATACAAGTAGATCATAAAGAACAGATGTGTTAAAACATGAATAGATTTAGTAGCTTTTGAATGAACAGGATGACTATTGTTACAATATCACACTTGTGTTTTTGTCTTCCTCTTCAAATACCAATATGTGAATACACTTAACTATTTCTCATTTCCATCTTAATAGGCCTTTTTGTCAAAAGTACATTATAATATAAATACTGGTTTTAGTTGCCATCCTCAAAACACATTTCAATGCAATTTCAATGATCTTATCTATTATTTAATACAAGTTATAAACATAGTTCTGTCTCACCGTTTCCCAATTTATTTATTTATTCAATAACTTGAATTCAAATAAGTAACAATTACTCAATGGCAAGGATTTCACCATTTACACTGGAGTTTGTAGAATATTATCCTTTCCAAGGTAATAAAAACAATCTAATCTGTGGTAGAGCTCCATTCTCTACTACTATCAAGTGAATCTTCACTCAACTTTGAAGTGCACATCTCCAACATTTCCAGCACCAATTCGTCAATGACCTTTCTTCCTCTTTCAACATCATCCATAACATGGTCCTTGACAGAAACTCTTAGTAAAAGCTGAATGTTTTTTCGCAGACGCTCCAGTTCAGTCTGTTTGTCATGGTATCCTACAGGCTGCTGTTCCATGTGATAAAGAACATCATCCAATACAGTATCAATAAGCTTTACTCCCCAGCCAAGTTGTTCCATAAGCTCTGGATCTGCAACTAAGAAGTAGAGTAGCTGAGAAAAGTTCTCTCTTAAGGTATCAAGTGTTTTCTGTGAGTAGTCATGGTTTTCCACTTTTTCCTTGTACTCTTCTGATAAATCATTTGCAATCTTCAGCTGTATTGAAGCTAATTCTTTTGAACCATCACCTTTACCACAATCACTATCTTCAGGTTTCCATTCCTGTTGATCAACAGGTACAGCTTTAACAGAAGTTGCACTGTTAAAAGATTTGAAACGTTTCTTTTTGGCAAGTTGGATCATCTTCTTTCCCCAGCTTTTTCGATAGAGAATTCCAGTAGCCAAATTTCCATTTGGAAGCTTACAGGGATGTTTTCTAAACCCAACAACAGTATTCTCTATCCCTCCACATACTTCACAATGGAATGGCTCATGAATGACTATATGCTCTCGAAAATGAGCTCTGTCTTTATAACCTCGAGGACAGTGTGAGCACTGAAATTTAATTTTTGAACCTTCCACAGAGAACAATTTCAAATTTTCAACATATCTCTCAGGGTTGTAATTTTTTACAGGTTCTACTTGGTGAGAAATACCCTCCTTTTCTAGATCAACATCATAGTGCTGCTGCATGTTCAGCTTTACTTCATGGTTTTCAAGATGTTCAAAAAGACCCCTCAAGTCTGAGAAAAAGGCTGCACAATACAAACAGTTGAATGCAATGTCGTCTTCATGAGACTCCAGATGTTTTTTGAGAACTCTTGGACTGTAAAATGTCTGCCCACAAACATAGCACTTCAGTTGGTGATTAGCACTATGGTAACTCTCCATGTGGTCAATGAGATCCTGGTGACTGTTAAAATCTAGTCTACATTGTTCACAGGTTTGTGACTTCTTACAATATGCTCGCTCATGCTCATGACAGATTTCTAACGTAATAAAAGCACAGCAACAGTACTTACACTGATACAACTTAGAAGTTTTTGTATTATTTAGATCAATCTTTTCAGAACTATGAACTTTACAACAACTTTTTTCATGCCATTCAAGGTCTGTAGGGGAGAAAAACTTTAATGAACAGTGAGTGCAAGCCACAGAAGAATCCTCCAATATAGTGGAATGGGGATCTCCAGCAGTGTTGGAGGAAGATGATTTATGTTCAGAGTCACATTTCATATAGTCTTTTGAAGTTCTTTTAAAAGGACAAAAGTGGCAAATGTGAGCTGTGAGTTGTTGTTTTGTTGAAAACATAGTCTGGCATTTTTGGCAAGTAAGTGCATCTTTCTGGGACTTTTCTTCAGTCTTCACATCAACTGAAACTTTTTCTAAATGTGGTTTGTTATAAAAATTCCCCTGCGGAGTTATTGAGGTTTGAATACTTTTCTTTGCTACATTTTCTAAAGATTTGGTTTTAATACCTATTTCCACATCTGCTTTGCCATGAAAAGAGTCTCCTGGAATGAGGTTTTTGTCACTAAAAATAATCTTTTCCTGTGATACAGCTCCTCTGTCTGTAGAGTTGATAAACCTTGGAGTGCGATCTGCTTGAAGATGCCACAGAAGATGTACCTGTACTTTTTGGTGATGATCAATTGATCTCTGACAAATTTCACAGCTATATGGGTTGCTTTCATTAATCTCTGAGGGATCCAAGTTCTTTGCTTGGAAATGACTAAGTCGATGAGGCACAAAGGAAACAATGCTGGAGTAAGAAACATCACAAACAGAACACTTGTAGTTCACTGACATTCTAGTACCTGACAAACTTTTTGATGTTTGTGATTTAACTTGTTTTAAGTTCTCTCTATGAAAACCAGATTTTCTGTGACGATGGAGAGCAGTCATTTTGGTAAAATTATGAATGCCACAAACCTCACACGAATAAATACCACGAACAGTATCATCAGGTGATAAGATGAGTCCCGGCTTTGGATAATGAAAAGGTTTTTTTACAAATTCCTCTTTTAACATTTCTGTTGCTGCTGGTTGTATAGGTTTTGAAGACTCAAGTTTGATCTCATGAAGAAGATTTGACCTGGAAGCACTAGTGTGAGCCTTTCCAATGTGTTGAACCATTTGCAATCGAGTGGGAAATTTTATTCCACATCCAAGGCACTTAAACAAAAGTAAGTCATTATGAACTTGTTGGTAATGCCGTGTAAGACGTTCTGAACGGGGAAAACATTTTTTACACCATGAACAAACAAATGGTTTTTCCATAGTATGACACTTGAGATGTCGATCACGTACGTATGAGGATGAGTAAATCTTGAGACAGAAAGGACATTTTGTAGGATATTTTTTCATTAAAGCAAGTACATTGGGAGTCATAGTTTCTATTTTTTTCTTCAAACTCTCAGGTTTGTTTATTATAATTTCTTCTGGTACAGATAAACCTTCTGACTCTGCAGCAGAAATGTAATTCCTCTCTAAACTTGGAGGTGATACACCTTGGTGCTCTGACTGGATGTGTGCATATGTTTCATAAGCATCCACAAACTGTCGATAGCAAATATTACAAGTAGTCTCATCTAAAAACTTTCTGACCTCCTTTGGGTTAGACTGCATGTGAATTAACCTAGCATGGCTATTCCGACGGCCAATATAAAGAAATTCCTTCCCACAGAATGGACATTCACATTCACGGGTACGAGACATCATAGGTCCCCAATGCTTCTCTGCTTTTTGATGTTCAAATAAATCATCTGGGTTAGGAAACACTTCTGGACAACCCGGACATTTTACAGGATGATTGGAAGCAACGAAACCTGGATGAAGCTGCATATGCTTAATGAAAGATTTTGCACTCACAAATGTTTTGTTACAAAACTCACAAACTGGGGGTTTTATCTCTGGCTCAACATTTATTTTTGGTCGACATGATGTGATTTTTTGGTACTTCTTTAGGATTTTACTATGTACACTTTTGTAATGTTTTTTTGATTTTTCATCTGGAAAAGTCTGTTCTGCTGATTCAAGATTGTTTTGATTTAAAAAATCATGCTGGAGTCTGGCTGGAGGCATAGTCTTTCTAGCTGAACGATTGTGTGTTGTTAAGAAATGTTGGCGTAATGGAACACAAGGAAACTTTCTGTTTAAGTGGCTTCTTAATCGATAAGCTCTTGAAAATACATAACCACACTTTCTGCATTGATGTTCTCGCTTTGAATGTCTTTTTGGTGTATGACCTGGAAAAGGTTTTCTAGCACGAAGGTTTCTTCTGCTGTATAAACTTTCAACTATATTACGAGAGTTGTTGTCCCCAGTACTTGTTGCAGGGCTTATGGCACAAGGTGTGTCATAGAGCTTGTGTCTTTGACACAGGAAAGGAGAATCAAAAAATGTACCACACTTTTCACACTGGTTTTCACCAGATTCTGATTTTTTGTTGACCTCTTTTTCTTGGCCTGCAAAACTGCAATATTGCCTTTGATTTTCTAACTCAGAACCCATCATTGAGTTATAGTTTTTCACATCAAACATATTCCTTAGTAAGTCCGTATTGTCAGTGGCCACTTTTTCTGAGCTTGATAGTTCAGTAGGAACACAAGGAGACTTTCTATTTTCATGAGCCACCAGGTGGTGTATAGTATCAAAAATCTTTCCACAACTGTAGCATGTGAAAGGACGAGGCCTGCAGTAACCCTTTCTGCTCAAATGCGTTTTATAGTGAAGAACAGACCGGAAATTCACTCCACATACTTTGCATTTACTGGGTAAGTTAGAGGATTTTTGAAGTATAGAACGAAAACCACCTAATTTTTTGTTTGGAATTGTTTGCTCTATGATTTTTGTTTGTTTATTTTCCATTTGTGGTGAATTATGAAGGGAAGCTATTGTTTCTGTTTGTTTACCACACTTTTTAATATGTTTAACATATAGTGGATAAAACCTATAGTGTTGTTTACAACTGGGACAATTCCACGATCCTGAGAGATGTGACGTGTGCATTCGACCACACCGATTGTCTCGTTTATGTCTTGCTAAATTAGATGATGAGCAAAACACATGGCCACAGTCCTCACAAGTTCTTTTTGTAATACCACCTCTATAGATATATTTTCTTTTTTTCTAGCAACAAATATATTAACATTTTTTCCTACACCTTCCTTTTTAGTACTTATGCTTTCAGGATTTTGTTTTGGTGTATTGTTGGTGTTAGCTCCTATTTCCATCATTCACCATCTAAAATAAAAGAAACTATTTTTTAAACCAACACCACAAAAGTTCATATTTCTATAACCCTAATAAAATATTCATTAGAACATTTTTTTCAAGGTCTCTCTAACCAATTTATGTTTGAAATAATTCTTGCTAGCTGAAAATGTACACATATTACCAGATGCATAACCATATGCACAGGATGTACCAATGAGAAAATAGCAACTGAGGATGTATTGATCAAAAATACTTACAAATATATCAAGAACCTTTTTTACAACAATATGACACAAATGTGTCACAATTGATGTGATATAAATGATGGCTGTGGATGTAATACACAAAAAATGCAATTCATGACAAAAGCAGCTGGTATACACTTAGACTTGCCAAGTCTTGAACTGTCCTTGAGGTATTACACATTTACTCAAAGTCTTAATGAGAAAATATTGAATTCAACACTCAAAATTTCAATGTACTTTGCTTTACATGCTTGATGTGGTATTTTTATAGCATATTCCAAGTACTTCCACTACTGGTAGGTTATTTATAGAAGAGAAACATTATCTCAGTTTCTAGGAAAGTCCTTTTATGATCCATTCACTAGATGGAGAATACTTTTTTCCTGTTTCTTTAGTCAAGTAATACCAACTAATACTAAAATTTTCAGAATTCACCAGCTAAAGTGGACTTATAGTAGCCAAAAGACTATTTGAAATTCTATTTAAATGGAGTACAAGAAATGTATTGCTGTGGTGTACAATGCCCAACCGTATAAGCAGAGACACAGACTTATTAGACCTCAAAAATTACCATCCTATGACAAATCACCCAAAAAAGTTTGATTTAAAACCAAAAGTCAGTGTGGCCTTTACTTCAGAAACAAATAAAACCTAAATTTAAATTTTAGCCTAATAAGGTCAAAGGGCCAAAACTTATAAAGAGGTCAACATTTTGTTTATAGATTACCCCACACAAATTTTTATTAACCTTTAACTCAAAGATTATCTGTGCTTGAGCAGGGCAAAATCTATACTTAAAATTCTAATTTTATGGAAAGGTGCTCAAATTACCCCCAAAGAAGAATCACCAAAGTTTACATTTTCCTCACCTGAAAATTTATTTTGGATAGGTACTTACCTCTCTGCACCACTAAGAGTTATTATACATGCAACTGCCGTGGTATTTCCTGCACATACCACAAGCCTTGAACAGACTCTTCTTATGATGTAATCATCATAATGTTGTAGCTTTCCACCAATAGAATGGCAGCACAACCTCCATGTTCAGTAATCTCCATGAGCACTAGCACTAGCACATGCTTACATGCTCATTCTTGATGAGGAAACAAAATGCACCAGAAGTGGGGAAGAAGGGTGTTGCAAAAAGGTAAGTACCTAATTGAAATATATATATTCAGGTAAGGAAAAGGTTACTTACTTCTCTCAACCACTAAGAGCCAAAATTCTACAGTGCAGACCAATTAAAAACATCAATTCCTTTCTGAAATAACGACAGAAAGGGAAAGCCCATGGGATTGTTGAGATATGACTTCCACAAGACCTGTTGTTACAGCATCTGATGAGAGACGATATCCTTTTCAAGCATGGAATACTCTTCTCTCAATTTGTTGTTACTGATTTATTTATTCAGTATTTTCATTATAAAGAGAGTAGAGCAAAGGAAGTCAGAAAAGTTTAGTGCCAGCAGTAATGTGTTGCTAAGATAGGTGAAATGTTAGAATGTGTAGTATGGCTACGGCTTTATGCCATTCTGTTTTGGAGAATTGTTTTGAATTTTTGCGTAAAGCTACGTGAGGGCTATCTGCGTTAGCTGTCCCTAATTTAGCAGTTTATGACTAGAGGGAAGACAGCTAGTCATCACTACCCACCACCAACTCTTGGGCAATTTTTTTCACCAACAAATAGTGGGATTAACCATTACATTATAATGCCCCCATGGCTGAAAGGGCGAGCATGTTTGGTGGTACGGAGATTCGAACTGACAACCCTCAGATTGCGAGTCAAGCGCCCCAACCACCTGGCCATGCCAGGCCTGTTTTGGAGAAATACTTAAATGATATAGATACTTTAATTATAGGTGGAGGGAGGAGAAGCCCTCACTTTCATCCCAAGGCAAATTCAAGTCCCATCCAGCTGGACATATCTACTGGGAAATGCTTGGGGGGATATTGTAATACTAAACACCCATGCTACACTAGAAAAACAAGAAGATAGGAATACCCATTGAGAAGAACATCTAAGAGTGTGCGTGAACCACTGTCATCAGATACAATAATTTGGAAATGGGTCATATCGTGAGACAGTGCAATGGGTTACTACGACAAATAATAGCAACAGATAGTCCATATAGGACACAAAAGATGATCAAGGTTGCTACACTCATATAATAAGGAACAGAGGGGAGAGAGAAAGGATAAAATATCTGATCACCAGACTGGGCAGCCCAACTCTTCGGATGAAAGTAATGGTGTTGAAACAACATCAACTGGTCCCAGTGACAGAGTATGGGAGGCATCTAAGGCATAAATGATTGAACAACATTGACCACAATCAAGGACAGCGAGAAAATATAATGTAAGAGACAAATTATACAAGATAGTGTTTACCAAGCTTTAATTAGTAGTACCACTCTAACTCAGCAAAGTTTCTGTTGCACCTCCCACACATTAAAATAATTTTTTGTAAGTGAGCAAAGTGATAATTTTGTTAGGTTGTTGTCGTCTCCATCTTATCTGTTTCTTCTGTTGTTATTTTTGGGCTCTCCTGCCAAAAGGCCTTGTGCTCCCTGAAGGGTGGGAGTGCCATGCCCCCCACCCCCAATTTGGAAAACAGATAACAATGGCTTAAAAGGGGCATGTAAATGTCAGAAAAGCTACACAAAGTTCCCAGACAGGAAGAGAGAGACTAGATGAAGGAGATGATGGACAAAAAAAAGCTTTGAAGAGATGCAGGTGAATAGGTGAAAAGGGTAGGCATAGAAAAAGAGATCAGACCAATTCAAGAGTACCAACAGCCAGAACTATCGGGTCTGAGACTAGTGACCAAGAGATAGGAAGTATGGAATTGAGAAGAGTTACAAAAGCATTAATCAGTGGGGACCCAAAATGGAAAGAAATCCACTGGTAGGCCAAAGGATGCAAGGACCACTCTGCAAGATGGATCTAGTCCTGTTGGAACAAGCAACCTGCCACCAGATTCAAAACTCCAAGGACCTGACATACTACAAGGTAAATAAGATGACTGAAGGCCAAATAATGGAATTTTAGAATGAGAAAGTATAAGTCCAGAGAGCAAGAAAAGGAGAGAGAAGTTCTTTGGACACCAAGATCTTTATGATATGAAGATGAAATGAAGAGGGTTGAGCTTACTTTCCATAGAAAATGAGGAAAACTCCCTGGTGGACAAGATACTGAGTGGGAGCCAAAAATGACTTAGAAAGTTTGACCAGCCAGCCCAGGATTGATACCTCTTGAAGAATGAAGGAAACACTCACTGAATCATGTCAAGATAGGGGCCAGATAACTAGACCTGTGGTGGAGGTAGAGACAGCAAACTGAAGGAGTTGGATGAGGAACAGGATAGAGGTCAGTCTGATGTGATTCCTTAGAATTGGCAAAAGATAGAAGTATCCACAGAATAGTGAGTGGGGAAAGCAAAGAAACAACAGAAAACTGCTGGAGAGCAGCCTTAGTTTGGGATTCCATGGAGCCTGGAATACTTCAAAAGATCTGGTCTGTGAGGGGTGAGGCAAGAATCATGAATATAAAAGGAGGGGGTTCAAACACCAAAAAAAATGTAACCTAACTGAGAAAATCTCAAAACAAAGAAATGATGTCAAAATAGAGTATTTGAGGAAGAAATTGAAACCAAAGTGGCAAACAAAGAAGAATAGGTGTCCACATCAAAACCAGTGGGGTCATGATGAAGAGCCTCAGTGAGGCAGTGAATGGCAGAGACATGGCTGAGGAGTAAAGATAGACAAAGATGAGCAGATAGGTGGAATAAAAAAGAAACAAGAGCATCCCAAGCAGAGAGAAAGGACACAATAAACTGGGGTCCAAGAAATATAAAAGAACCATGACCTGAGGCCATAGTAAAGGATTCACAAAGAAATCAATCAAAGAGTCATTATTATATACATGTTAAAGAGACAGAGTTAACACATTCTTGATTTATTAGCATAACAAACAGAAAATAAGGTACCTATTCCTCATCAAGGAGAGACTAGCCAAAAGCAAAGGCTGGAAGTGGAAAATCTGACCATAATCATAATCATCCACAGGTGAGGCAGGCACCACAAAAGACAATGAAACAGAATGATGTGAGACTTAAACTGAAGGAGTAGGCAGAAGGGAACTAACCACATGATGCACAATAACAGGAGCCTCATTAGTAAACATGTCATTACACCATTGTTCATCATTGTTCCATAAGTTTGTGGTAATTCAAGTTATACACAATGTTGACAGTACCTCAGCATGGAGTGAAAATCTGAGACCTGTCACATTCAGGCATAAGCTTTTCTAAGTACAGGGACAACAGAACTTTGATTCTATGAACAAATTGAGACATTTGGAGAAAATGCCTGAAAAAGAATGTCTGGGCCTTTGGATTATATTTTGGCACACTTTGTTGAAAGTAGCATAAAGTAGAAGTGTATTGGCTAGGGAAAATGAAGTTTCAATCAGGTGGAAGGAATAAAACTGCAAAGAGGACACAAGTAATGTAGTACTGAATAAAGAAAGGCAGTCAATCAAAAGCAACTAAAAACTCAAAAACAAGGAAAAAACACAACTGTACACAAGCAATGCCAAGAAAAAAATTAGTCTATGATCATGAGCTAGTATTCACAAGGATTACTGTACATGAAGGTTGTGCTGCCCTCCTATTGGAGGACAACTACAGCATTCTTACAATTATGTCATAAGCTGGCACAATACATGTAGACACAGGTAGGGGTTGGAGTTTGTTCAAGGCTTGTGGCATGCACAGAAATGTCTGTGGCAACTGCACGTGAGGTAATAGCTTTGTGGTGCAAAGAGGTAAGTAGCATTTCTGAAATGTTCTTGTTTTTTTATGAGAGCTTAAAGCTGTTTGTTACTTCACTAACCTGAATCAAGATTGAGAGTTTGAAACAACTTATTCTTGATTGTCTATCACTTAAGGTTGGGAAAACCTGTCAAATACATATAAATTATTACCAACTTATTAATTTTTATTTGATGTTTTGTTTACCATCTGATCCTTCCTCACAGAACATTTTAAACATCAATATATATAAAGACTTGGATAATTGCATTTGTTCTGAGAAAGTAATGATTTTATTGATTAATAATAAACACTGCTTGCCAGTCAAATAGCAAACCTTGATTAATGTAGCTAACATGCAACATTTACATCACTAACCTTAATCATAGGAAAAAAGCAAAGATACTTTAAGATTTATATTTTAAAAAACTCAGTTTGAATAACATATAAAAGTGCACAATTTTGAGAACCCATCACTAACCAGATGACATTATATGTGATATCATTTCCTACTAAGTATATTATAGAAACAGGAAGTTTCACTTGCAGTCTAGATTTTGCCCTGTTGAGCCTTGTGTTATGCCTCATTTGATTAGAAACTAGATGAGGATTCCTAAAATGAGAGACATAAAATTACTCCTTAACAAAGTTTCTGACTTTTAAAAATATTTTCATGGAGAGGCTGACATCTAATTCTCATCTACAAGAAATTTCACACTTAACCCACCCTCTTCATTCCCAAAATATCTGAATAATATTCATATGACATATCCTATAAATAGCTGGAACAAATGTTCTAGTTCAATCAGATGACATGACCAAGGAGGAAAGAAGCTCATTTAGTTCCAGATGAATAATATTCATGCAATATATGGAAAAGAAAGGCCTTGAATTTATCTAATATTACTAGTACTGTTGTATTATGTAAGAGAGTTAATGCCTACTTCCGGATTTAAGAATTTCCCTTGTTTAGGAATATTACTTAGAATAGCCAAATACCATGAATTTCAGAAATCAGATCACAGTCATTATTGTTTCCATATAACAGACTAAATTAAGCAGGGTTATTGTGCTTTCTAACCTTGTTAGTAATCCCTCTCGCTTTTCAGTTAGCAAGCAGTTTTCTCAAGGATACAATAACCATTATGTTCAGAACACGCTCAGAACTTCAGTGCTCGCTGCTTCTTAAACTTAGTTCACAGGTTCTGTTTATATGTAGTTATTGGTCAATCATTAGCTTCCACAATGAAAAACAAGTACTCCTGACAAAATAAGGCAGATATTTTTTTGGAGTAACATGAATAAAAGCCATTATACAATGTGCAAAAAAGAACATAGAATTTTCATACTGGGAACAGAGACTACATAATGGAAATGAAGAACCAAACATTTGAAATCCAGTGGTGGAAAAAGGCTATCAAGATCTCTGTCCACCAGAACGTTTAACATTCAATCTCCCGGAGGATAAACATTGATAAAAACCCATGCTGGGTTACCCACACCTGAGGCCTGCAAGACAGTGCAAGTCGGAGGCGTGACCCCCAAAGTGGTAACATTAGCACTGGAATGCATGAAGGCAAATTTCAAATTCCAGAAAATCTGGAAGTTATAATAAATGAAGACCACTTTGTGAGTATGCTAAATATGAACATGAAACAGTAAAGAATTAAAAAAAACATCCGAGTACAAACGAGAAGGGATAGTTCGGTAGAGGCGAATAGAGGGAGTCATATGCATCACATGAGTGTACTATGCTCCTATTGGTGGAGAGGTGAAGCATGATGATTTACATGCAACACACATTTGAATCACTTGATTCTAATAGGAGGGGGAGCAGAAGGTTTGTGGGATGCACAAATAAAAAGTTCACATATAGGGGGCAGCAATGAACAAGAATAGCTAATCTTGTGAGAAGAGAGAAGTACCATATCAGAATGAAGAATTCCATTCCCATACTTGTTAAAATGTAGTAAAGTTGCAGATTTTGGTTCTCCACTCATTTTAAATTCAAAGAAGATTCATACCTTCAACTTGTGAAGCAAAGTAGGAAACTTCTTCAGAATGTTAGGATACCAGAGAAAGCATGTAATTGAAAAAAAACACTGAGTGCTGAACCAACTGAAGCTGGTATGCAATTTAAAAAAAGGAATGAACACAATCAGGTGACATCTATGAAAAAAAAAGAATATTTTGTGTGTATTACAAATGCTGAAACAAAGAGAAAGATCATAAACAGAAGATACTCATGCTTTTCAATCCAAAGGAACTATACATCAGACAAAATGATGAAAGCATATTTCCTGAGGAATGTGCTACATTAGCACCATGGACACCTTGTTGGTGCATTCTTGCAGGTACCAAAAGTACACACACTCCATGTATTTGTGCCTATTGCCAGAATCTACAGTTGTTGATATCTTCCATTCCATTAATTAAAATACTAAATCTCACTCAAAGTACTGTCACCTCAGACCTCCAAGATAAAGTTCTATACAAGCAGAGTGTCCACAGAAAAAAATAAGTTTTTGATTATTACAGACAGGAATTATTTCCCTGCAAAGGCTCAATCCAGCCATCTGAAATCACTGAAAGAAAATAAAGCTGCTTCTGAAGTCATCATTTTCCAATAATTATTCCAGGACATATTTCCAAACTTCACTACATTATCTTGTTGTTGAAACTTAGGAGATCAAAGCTTTGGGATTTTACATTTCTGCATAATCATCAGTAAGCCCTGAAATATCTATTAATAGCTATGTACTTTGTCCATAACCAAAGGAAAACCTATTTTATCAGATACATTGTTGTCATTTCAGTGTTGGATGGTTGACTTATGCAAAAAACTGGTACAATTTCATCATCTTTTTCACCATAAACTAGACTTCAACTTGGAATGTGAATGGAATTTGTTTTTGCTACTCTATGTACCTTAGGTCTTTATGATGGTATCAGGTTAATAACTGAAAGTCTGTACAAATGAGCCTGCAACTTTCAGTAAAGAATATAATATGTTTTGATTCTATAGGACTGCCTTCTGCAATATAATATGCATCTTTATCTCTGAACAAGAGATCAGCAAAGCAGCAGAAAATCTAGAGCAACGAAATAAGTCTGCATTGACTAACAAGGGCACAAAATACCTAAACAAATTCATCACCATTTCTTAGACTCAACTTCACGTCTCTTCCTAGTTCCACCAGTGGATGAGAAACTGACAATCTCCTGGGATAGTTCAGATGAAGTCAAAGCTGAGGAAGAAGACACATTCTTTAGGAGAAGATGTGTTGTTTCTTGAATATGTGTAGATATAAGCATGTACTAGAGTGGAATGGCTGAAAGCTTCTTTGGAGAATGTAATGTACTTTTGAATCAAACTCTTGTGCTAAAGTGGAAAAACCACAACAGCAATACTGGCCAAAAAATTATATCAAATGTTAGATAACCATTAAAAATATGTTATGCAGTGTTCACTGTCCAAACCTCACTTCATCTCACACAAGAAGCTGAAAGTTCCAAGACTGAGACTTAAAAATTACTGAAATAGAGTGGGGTCAGAGAAAGAAGTTTTCATCTGGAAGGAAATCACAGTCATACAGTCATATAATCCAATTTGAAATAATATATGCTTCAGCTATTCACAGTTATTTTGTTTTTAACATAAATCTTATTTCTTGAAAACGGAAGGGGTAAATTATGTATGATTTTTTCTTTTGTGCAGTATGTAAAGGATATAACTAGAGATGGGACAAATAACAGTTTTGGTTAGATATCAGATATCCAGCTCCTGATATTTGATCAGATAGTAGAAGTAACAGTACATACTAAAAATGTGCCACAGGTATAAGCTACTGTTTCTTTACAGTCACTGATTTTTTCTCAAATGTACAGTTTTAGATGAGTGAATGGCTACTTGAGTTGAGCAATAAAACTGATTAATCAATATGATCAATTGCCTACAAGCATCAATTACATCAATTAATGATCATTTAAGCAAACTTACAATTCAATCAATTAATGTCACTAATCAAAATTAGTGTTTCAATTATTACTGTTTTCAATTACTCCAACCATCCAGTAAGCAAAATTATGGTTAAATCAATTAATAATCAACTAATGTTGTAATGATTTTTCATTATTATCTTAATCAACTAGTATCAAGACTCATGAAAATAATCAATTAATCAAAATTAGGGTTTCCACTTATTACTATTTTTGATTATTCCAACAATACAAGTAATCTATATATTGTCACTATGTTTGCCTATTGTTATGCACAAAACTACACAATGGGCTAGCTGTGCTCTGGCTACCTCAGGTATTGAAACCTAATTTTTAAAATCAAATTTTTTTTTATCCATTTTGTGAGGATAATGGACTAGT
Organism: Limulus polyphemus; assembly: GCF_000517525.1. Lineage (NCBI taxonomy): Eukaryota > Metazoa > Arthropoda > Merostomata > Xiphosura > Limulidae > Limulus > Limulus polyphemus. Next base: position 329,400 of record NW_013666051.1, read on the forward strand.
TTGTACTTTTAGCCATCTCATGAGAATAATCAATTAGTTGAATGTAACTAATTAATCACCCTAACAATTAATCAATCAACAAATTTTACTACTTGCCCATCTTTAGTGGCTACTGTAGACCCTTTAATGTTGATCTAAACTATATAATGACTCTCCGTATAATAACTATTATGACTACCAGGGTACCCACTCTTTTAACACTGGGGAAAAAATGCTACTGAGTTTAGAAGCTAGTAGAGCACCACTAGGCTAGAAGATATAATATCTAGTATCATGCTTGTGTAATATTGTGAGATAATATTCTGATAGAATGCTATCTGATTCATTGCCAAGTTAATATCTGATATGATAACAAATTCATCTGATAGTTTAATACTGATCAGATCAGATATTTGTTCTATCCCTAAGTATTAATTTTTTTGAGAGATAGAAACAAAAACTATTTTGTGTGTTTTCCAAAGCATTTATACACCATCTTTGGAATCCTCATAACACAAGTCCCTAGCACAAACAATTGTTGAGTTGAAGGTTGATTAAAAAAGTTAAAGGTCACCCATTAACCAATGCTGTAGAAGTTTTGACCCCATGACTAAATTAGACTTAAAATGGTCAACTTTTGTTAATTTGCTTGGAACAATCCCATGTTTTGAGTTTTGTGTAAGTCATAGGTAATAGGATGTTACCAATTAGATGCTTTGTTATAGGATTAAAACTAACTAAAATTATTCTTGACTGATTTTAATAAGATTAATATTGTTAATATTAATATTAGGCGATTCGTAATCAAATGCTATCCTATACACATCAATTAACCAGAGAGCGAACATACTGTTACGTCTCCGTTTGTTAATTAATTTTCCGTAACGAAACTTTAGCGACACAAGTCCTTACTTAATAAGACTGGTTTATTCTTTTCGAATATAACTTTACGATACACTTAATTTCAACAATCACGCTAAAACAAACGCTATAACAACGAACGTGCTCAATAATACTCTCTGACTGCGGATCAATTACTCACTGTCTACACACACACACAAACATTCTTTCGTCACGTTGTCACCCTCTTTTATGTACCAGACTACCCTATATCTAGTAAATGCTAGAGCATTCGCCAAGGTACAGGATAGTTCTAGAAAGCAGAGGGCTTGAAAATAGTCACATGATCTCGCTGACGCAACACTGCCCCCTCCTTAATATTGTTCGTCCCGAACAATAACCACATATAATAACCCAATAACAATTAACAATAACTTAATTAAATTTACAGAATTACAAACACAAAATTACAATTCAACAAAGTCTCTTAATTTTACGGGACATATC